>NC_056733.1:809505207-809705207 GCF_019279795.1 Protopterus annectens | reverse complement strand
AGTATGCACACAGTTTAAACAAAGGATTAATGGAATGGAACAATGGTCCCAACAGTAGAGGTTTATTTACAAACATACCCATGTTGGTTTCAGTGTGATGATTGGATCAGTTGAGTGGTGGGAGAAGGGTAAAGATTCAGTTGACAACTGCTATCAAGTATATTTGTCAGTACACTACTATTCACTACTGTACATTCTGACCACACTTACACTCTACACAGGCCATGGGCCTGCTACAGCACACCAACAGCTGTACATATCCACAGATCAATTGTACCCTTATTTTAGTTATACACATCATACCTGTTTCTATACAGATTTCTTTACCTGTGGGCCCTGTGCAGATGAACTGTGTGCACATTACAATGCTGTTTCTACACATATTTCAGAATCACGTATTAATTGCAGGCCCTGGAGTGTGTGCGTTGTGCTTTTGACATACAGCTACTGTGACACTCTCTGTGTGCGGGTTTCTTGGCAACTGGGGAAACTATCCGTCACAGTGTGACACTTGAGGGGCTTGTCTGGGCCAGACTGCAGAGTGTGGATGTCTAGCTTGCATCTATTTGTGGGACTGGGGCTGATCAGCACAACAATTGTACACCTTTCATAGTTATACACATCATACCAGTATTTCTAGTATTTCTATTCAGATTTCCTTACCTGTGTGGAAAATATATGTGTTGCAGTACATTACTTTTTCTATTCAGATTGCAGTTTACAACTGTAGAAGCAGACTGACTTGTTAGTGGTGGTCCCTGGATTCGAACCATGGGGCATGTGCAAAATTGAACTACAAGCCTAGTCCTTATCAGGCTGAACTACTAGGGAGGTGTGTGTGTTTTTGTGACATTTCTATCTAGTACATATTTTTGTGCACAGTACTTTTCTTATTAAATGTTGCATTATTTGTTTCCCATTTTCAGTACAAATTATGTATACACAACAGACATTGGTGTCAGTGTTTGAGAAACATGTGCACATTAGCTGGATTCTAATTTGACTGTTTTACAACTACATACTGCAATTTAGATTCCTGAGTACACAGTGTAGGTCTGCACCTGTTATCTTTATACATTTTTCAGTACATTCACAGCTACATACAGTTGAAATTGAAACGTTAACACAAGACAATGCTAGCAGACACACAAGTACAACACATTCTGATGGAAATATGTACTTTTGCATTTTTCCAGTTATTTAACATGCCCATTCTAAAGTGTGCAGACAAGCAGTGCTAAATCAGTTCACCTCAGTTAATGTATTTTGCAGGACATACATATTTGTATTTTTCAGGTACAAGTGAGATGGCACACACCAGTGTTTTGGATCACCTTTATTAGTTTCGACATACATATCTGTGTACGACTCAGAACTCCGCAATTACTATTCCTGCATGATATGCACAGGAGAATGCTTTTCATTTCTAACTGTTACAGTATCCCTGACATGGCACTTTCTTGGCATATTCACTCAGACACACTCACACATATTCTAATATTCCTCTCCTGTATATTGTACCTTGTTTTCCACTGACATCAGTATTACACAGCAGCTGGAAATACTCCATTGTAATGCTGGCAGCCTGACACAGGCATTTATTCCTGACTTTTACAGCACAAGTATATATACAGACAGTACTACTATTACTATATTTTTGATTTATTACTGCTAATATTATGTGGTATTCTGTACTTACCATAATGCCGACACAGCCGGGTCAGTCGCTGTGCATGATCCTCAACATTCTGGGACCTCTCCACAGCAGCTGTGTGGGGAGAGATGACACATTAATCACACCTGCACAGTCTGAAGTTTAACTTTTTCCATACTTAGAGATACATAAGACTGCATCCTTACAGACACATGGGACATCCTGCACTCAGGCTTCTTGGATCCACTGGTCCAAGAATGCACCCGTCCTTCACTTCAGGTCATTGTGATGGTATGTACTTACTCACCAGTCCAGGGTATGCCAGTGGAACTGGTGAGATCATGTGCAAGCTGACCCCAGGCCTCTGCTTTGTAATGGGAGCCCTGGTTCTAGCCCTGCAGCAGCCTGGCATCATGGCATTTTACTAGGAGTCCAACCATGACCTTGGACTCCTGGATGCCCCAACGTTGTGCTCGGAAGTGAACACCTTCACCCACACCTGACATTTTGTTCTTACTGTGAGCAATCCCAAATGATTATTGCTGTATTCCCACCTGTATGGTTTAAATAGGGCAGTTTTCCCACTCATTTTCCTTGATTGGCCGGTTTTAATATGCAAAACTATGCTTAGCTCCATGCAAATCTGCATAGCAATGCTTACACCAGATATGCGCAGCTGAAAGCAGGTAAGCAATGCTTACACTAGCAAAGCATTGCTTAAATCTGTTTTTTTTTCAGTAAATTTATAATTTTTTTTACATTTACATTTTACATATTCCCACCCGTACTGTGCTGTACATGAGCCATATGATTGACGTCTATCATTCAAATTCCTTAAAAGTTTATTAAATAAAATAGCAGAGGCAGGATTCAAACCATTTTACATGGTAAACCATGGTAGTATCACTATGCTACAGCAGCTTGATGATGTGTTTATTACAGTAGCACTTGTCTATCATTTTCAGGATTTAAGCAAGACTAAGCATAGTGGTGCACCATTCAAACAAGCTTGACACTGCTTAAATTTCATTTTTATTTAATGAAAAAAAAAATTACATTTTGTTGTATTTTTATTACTTTCCTCTTGCCCTACTACTTCCATGCATGTAGGGCAAGAGTGCATACATTTGGGGGTGTGAACTTGAAGGCTGCTGCCTTCTACGTGTGTTTGTGGGGTTTTTTTATTTCAGTGTCCACAGACACTGAAATATTAGCTATGTACATTTCAGTGTCTGCGGGCACTGGTTTAGTACATAATATTAGAGCCAGGCTCCAATATTATGTACATTGACACTTGTCTGTGTCCTGGAGTACTGTATGGCACTTTCTGAGTGAGGGGGGCATGTTACATGTGCAGGCACTGCTGAAACATGCCCCCTATACTCGTTCATGGTCCGTGTCCATTTAGATTAAACAGCAGTGCGCCTTCATGCATATGCAAGGCATGCTGCTATTCTAAATGGACATGAACTACTCCATGCAAGAATAGTCTTATTCTTGCACGGAGATTCTTGAATCCCAGGGCATGACTTATACATTGTGTTTTTTCATAACTTTACTTGTATATTATCTACTGCATTCACTCTTACTGTTGTTTATTAGTGGAGCTTTTCTCCTAGGGCCTCCACTGTAAAAGGACATGTGTCCAGTGGACTTAACTGATTAACAAATATAAAATAAAATAAAATAAACAAATAAATAAATGTTTATGCAGTGCTTAGCATGGATGAGCAGAGCTTAGCAGAATGCAGCAGTGCCATATTTCACAATTTTGTTATTAAATTAAATAGAAATAGTACATTAAATTATAGACATGTTCTGCCTGCTATGGACTCAAATCCAGGACCTACTAACATAAGGCCGTAACTCTACCCATTTAGCTACTTGAATATTATGAAACCTAGTCTGCCTTCATATATACTGCTAGGCTACCTGTTAGCATTGCTGAGCACTGCACCAAACAAACACACCTTAACACATGTAAATAAACCTATAATTAAGTAATTAATTACATCCCATTTCTATTTTAGATGCCTGGAGGGTGTTGGTAATGTATATAAAAGTAGTGCTCCATGCTGTGCCGCACAAATGGTAATTACAAAAAAATAAAAAATTACAATGGAAAAAATAAAATAATGAATTATGATAATTGATTACATCCAATGTCTATTTTTAGGTGTGTAGCAGGTGTCAGCTGTCTATATGTAAGCATGGCTTGGCACCGATGCGCTCTACGCTGCGTTGTGCAAACATACAGAAAAATAATTTAAAAAAAAACAAAACAAACAAAAACAAATAAAACCATATAACTTATATATATATATATATATATATATATATATATATATATATATATATATATATATTACACATTTAACACAATTCACAGCATTTCAACAATGGCGGGTTGCATTACAGAGAGCCTCACCCTGTACATTACATCGGACCTGGCATCCACAACCACATGTAGCCTCTACACATCTCGCTACATGGATTCAATATCACTGTTCCTATGCTCTCCCTTGGCAGCATGTCATCATTACTATGCATGATGCGCTGCTGAGGGGGAACCCTGACAGTGTACATGGATACATTCCATGTAGGCTCTACATGGTGCCTACACAGATTTTATTACATCCTAGGGACAGTTTTACCAAGCCATGTAGGGTTTATTGAATCCAGGACATTGTCTGCGATCCTAAAGAAGTTACTGTTAATTCAAGTCAGGTTTTGCCACTGTTGATGCAGTGATCATGGGATTATTAAGGTTAATTTGTTGCTAGTTAATTCTGCCAAACTGAAAACTAAACCAATACACAGAAGTTTAATAACAGATTATATTAAAGCAAACCAGTCACTATGTAAAACAAATTGGAGTGATGTGTTCAGTAGAAAAATTGCATAAGAAATGTAGTAAGATTTGAAATAGAAATTGTTTGAATACAAAAAAATCAAGAAAATGTTTAACATCAGGATCTAGGTATACAATATCAGGAGGACATACTTCCATAAGAACAAGATATTTGATTAAGGTGAAAAACAAACAAATATAAGAAATGGAAAAGATGTCAAACTACAACTTTGAAAACTAAACTAAAATAGCTGGATAAACAAATTAACCATAGACCGAGACAAGATCATGAAAAAATTTAATAAAATGCATATAAAGATATTGAGCATAATAGGAAACCGTTTTATAAATACATAAGATGTGGAAGGAGAAAAGATATGCAAATTTCATAAGCTGTGCGCAGATTCTAAAATTTATTCTCAAACACAACAGATTATAGATATATTCACAACATCTTATGCAAAACAGTTTGGATTCACAAAGGGGTAAAATATGCAAACTGGATCCAACCAAAGCAGAGGCAGGAGACAGAATTAGTAATAGTAATAACCTGAGGATACTTCTGCAAAACCTTACAGTATCTTTTTTATCTGTTATTTACTAGGCTACATAAATATAGGGAGATTCCTCAAGACTGGAGGCATTCACTTATTAATCTTGTCTTTAAGGGAAAGGGGAGTAGAGCAAACTCAGAATCATAAAGACCCTTAAGTCTTCCTTCATGTTGTGGAAAAAATAATGGAGAAGGTAATATTGGGTAAGTTTATTATCAGAATTGGAAAGCTTGGGACTTGAAACCATATAACAGCATGTATATGTTGAAAATAGATCTATTACTACCTGTAACATGATACTCTATAACATTATAATAACAGCTATGAATGAAAATTCTGCTATGATGTAACTTATATAGATTCATCTTCAGCATTTGATAGGGCTATACATAAAACACTGATCAATAAATTAGAACAACTAGGTATCAATGTACTCTTGATAAGATGGATAACTGCATGGCGAGTATCATACAGCAATAGGACAGGTGAAATTCTTGGTTACAGTCAGGGTGTCCCTCAGGGCTCTGTCCTGCCTATACTTATTTAGATTGTATTTTCAGATCTATCTTTTTCATTTGAGGTGTTTTACAGTCTGTATGCTGATGACTTGAGACTGATTAAACTGATTACATGTGTTACAGATAGGACATATCTGCAAAAGAACTTGACTGGATTGACCATTTGAGCACAGAAGAATAATACGCTTATAAATACGTCAAAAACTAAGCATATATGAGATTTGTGAGACATAAATTGTAAGGTGAATGTTTAATACAGCACACAGTGATTGAAACTGTAGATTCATTTAAGGACCTGGTATATGGGTAGATCCAACTTTGAGATTTTATAATCATATCAAGCAATTGGTTAATGATAGTTATAGAACTATAGGTTGCATAAAAAAATTTAGAAAGTCTAGGAAATCAGATATGATGAAGGGATTGTTTGTTAGTTATATTAGACTCAAACCTGAGTATGAAATAACAATAAGGAAACCTTATAAGAAAACAAGCATGAGTAAACTGGAATAAGTACAGCACAAATATAGCAAGGGCATTCATGTATGTGAAAATTTAAGTTATTATGAAAGACTAAAATATCTGAATTTATACAGTGTTTCCAATAGATATTTATGAGGAGATTTTCAGGTATATAGGGCATTTTGAGGCAGCTATCTCTGGGAATGTTTGTGGTTATCAAAAATAGTAGAGAATCATCATACAACCTATGTAGAAGACTCGGGTCTATATTAGAATGATGAAACCTCACTTACGCAAATCCCAAAAGGCCGACACATAAACAGCGAACCACATGAACACCGAATGTCCTTAAGAGCGAAATTCAAAATGCCGAATTGCCATAGTTGCCCACACCATGTTTATTGAGGTAAAATGTCAGTAGGAGATTCCCTTATTTGGTATAGCTCCCTAATGTAAATGTGTAATAGTTACTGGCCTTAGGGCTAGAGTGTGGGTTAAGATAAGTGCATATATTGTAATACATTCATATTTATTTTGTTTGGGTAGGCAGTACATAGCAGGTGGTGGAGTTGACCAACTATGGCAATTCGATATTTTGAATTTCACACTTAAGGACGTTCGGTGTTCTTGCGGTTCGCTGTGTATGTGTTGGCCTTTCGGGATTCTCGTAAGTGAGGTTTCAGCATTTTAATATAGACCCAGAAGACTCAGTATGAATGAAAAGTGTACTCACTGGTTCTCTGAGAGAGCAGCTGATGCCTGGGACAAACTACCAAACTACATTAAAGCAAGCATTAGTTTAGATATTTGTAAGAACAGCCTGGATACTTATTATGGGAACAACTGTTTTGGTATATTGGCAGGCTAGAAGGGCATTAATGCCCATGCTTGAAATATTTGTATGTATGTATGTATGAATGTATGCATATAAGAAAGAATTGGGTAAGGAAGGAAAACTAAAATGGAGTTGTAGGATACTGGCAGAAGACAATTCAGGCAGTTAGGCAGATGCAGAAAGTACACTGACTCGGAGATCAAAGCCTGAGAGTACTGCATAGATTGAAACTAATCATCATGAGACTGGTAAAGGAAGGAAGAATGGAGGACAGTAACTGCTGTTTGTGCCAGCCAGGAGAAAGAAGCAGGAATGATGCATTGAATGAGTCTGGAAGCAAAACATTTATCATCCACGAGTTGTTTATGCTTTAAAAGTGTTGGTGTTTACTGTGTTTTTTAGAGATACAGAGAGAGAGAGAGAGAGCGAGAGCTCCAAATTTTGACCAGGAAAGTGGAGTACAAAACGTCACCAGTGGAGTTACTCACTTGTACAACAGTTAATAACATTTTGTCAATGGATCTCAACTGTCTACTTGGGTTATAAAGTTGTAGAATATTTTTTTTCGAACTCTGGCATTTCCCTGGATAATAGATGAGTTTATGGAAATTGAAGAGTTGGGAAAGCATAAGATAGTACCTTAATTCTAACCAGTGAATATTTTTTTTAGGCCAGATGTATATGCGCCCTATAATGATAATTGGAAGCAAATTCTGTCACATTATTAAAGCACTATTCAACGAGTGAGATTTCAGTGGATTATATGTTAATCAAGATGGGGCAGTTTAAAGTATTGGGATGAGAATGGATTGAGCAATGCTTTTTTCTGGTATTATCTATGAGTATCATTTGACTCTGAAGAGTGCAACAAACTTTCTGTGGGTGTTTTTATTCTTTGTTTTAAGTGATGATAACATTTTAAGTTTTCATCAATAATTACTCCTAGAAGCTTAGTTTGACTTATGAGTTCTGTGTTGGTGTTGTTAGCAGAAGTTATTATGAAATTATTTTTGTAGTCAGTTGAATGTTTTGAGGTAAATAGAGCAGTTTTTTTTGTTTCTTTTTTATGGTTAAGGAGCAGCTGTGTATCAGACAACCATGCCTTCTTGGTGGAGAAAGACTCATTGGTAAGTTATTTTAATTTATCTATATTTTTAGCAAAAACATGATTGTTGAATCCTCTGTAAACTGTATGACAGTGGCTTTTTTTAGAAACTAGGTGGAGATCATTAATAAATGTATTGAAAAACAGGCGACTTGAAATGGATCCTTCAGATATAACCACTGTAACTGGCAAGAAAGAGGAGATGTAATTTTGCCCTTTTACTGCCTGTTGCCTATTTGTGCAGTAGCTGGAGAGCCCAGATAGTGATGTTTCTTGTATTCCTAAGTAAGCTAGTTTTTGAAGCAATTTCTGGTGGTATACCATGTTGAAAGCTTTAGATAAATGTCGGAAAAGTGCTGAGACAAAGGTCCCAGAGCTTCCTAGAGTTTCAATGCTGGTTAACAGATATTATAAAACTAAGCAGAGATGTACATGTACTATGAAAAGGATAGAAACCATGCTGCAGAAGGGAAAGGAGGCAGCTGTCAATGAGAAAGCTGAGCAGCTGCTATTGGACACACTTCTCCAGAATTTTTGAGAGTGGAGACTATGGCTATAGGGCAGAAGTTTGAGAGCTCATTTGAGTTTTCACCTTTATGGAGAGGAAGACTGTAGCACCTTTTCCATAGGGTTGGGACATATCATTCAGTGATAGAATAGATAACTAGAATAGAGATAGGAAAAGCTAGGGCATCAGTAGCAATTTTCAGTAGTCAGATGGTATCTCATCAAGGTCAATTGTGGTAAGTTTTAAGGTTAACAATAGATTTTTTTTATTGTAGAAACTGGGACTAGTTTGAGTTCAAATGATCTGGGGGCTAACACTGGAAGAGAGGAACATGTGTCTGCCTGTGCTGAGGGTTTAATAAGAGAGGTCACTATTTGGGTGATGTGTGTATTGAATTCACTGCATATACTGCACTGTCAGTATGGTTAGAAGTAGGCTTAGGTTGTGTTGGTGTACTGGTTTTAATAGCTGGCTGACTGCAGCCCAGAAAGCTTTGAGGTTGTTTCACTTTGTTGCCTGTATCTTTTTTATCAGTTTTTATTTTATTTTAGTGGAGTTTCTGAGATGTTTATAGTATTGATGGGATGCTATAATTTTAACTTGATTCTGTTTTTCCAGGCTATGTCTCTCTCTCTTATCAGTAATTTCATACTTTTTGAAAGTCAAAGACCTGTAAGTGAATAAATTAAGGAGTATTGAGTTGAACATCGCTACAGCTTCAATAATTGGAAGGGTTTGAAGATCCTGCCAGTTGACTCATTTTAGTACAGCAATGAATTTGTCCTTATGAATGGAGGAGAGGTTGCAAGCAAGGTTTGTACTGATGCTGGTTTTGGTTAGGTTCATAAGGCCTTATAGACAAGATGGGTAGTTGGTCAGTTAAGGCATCGAGCACCTGTTGAGAGGATTTTGCCTTGAGGCATTACAAAGAATCCAATCTAAAGCAGGTGCTGTACCAGATTTTTTGTTGTACCTTGTGGGAGCTGAAGTAAGTGGAGTGAAACCATATGAATTTGTGACATTAGGAGAACTGTTGCTGTCAATAGTTTGCCAATCAAAATTCAGTTCTCCTAAAATTATTGTCTCAAGTGAAATATTGCTTGATATCCCAGAGAGAAGTTCTTTGACAGTAACTCTATTATTTCCTGGAGAAAGTAGCTCCTATAATGCAAAGGCTTTTGTGAACATTAATTTCAAAAGATGCTACAATTATATCAGCACTGAAGAGTGGGAGGGGGTGCATATTTGAGACCTAGAGATGTTTAAAGTATTTTTAAAGATAATGGTCACCGCTCCACTTTTTATGGGTTCTGTCTCATCTTTATATGTTTTCATCCTTTATTTCTTGTTTAAATGAAGTTTCTGTGGCTACTAGTATATATGGGGAATGGTTGGCTACTCAGTTATGTATATCAGTAGGCTTGTTTCTTACTCTTGTAGGATTAGCTGTGTTATATTATTGAGTGATTGCAGGACCTGGGTTAGGATGGATATCACCACATGTTTTCGAGTGAAAGAGACTGCAGGGAGAGTGGATAATTTTTGCCTTGGTCTAGAAGGCTTCTTGATTAAGTAGTTGTGGGTGTAATACTTTATTTTAAAAAGCTGGAAAGTATCAGAGGAGAAGAGACTAGGTGCTATTAATAGCTGGAAATGGGCAGTGTTTGGTGGATGACAGGGATGGGTATATTGAGTTGTATATAGAGGCAGGGGTTTATAAGACGTAAGGAAGGTAGCAGGTGTGAGGGATAATAATACGACTGTGTAGAATAGTAGCATTGTAGATTTGGAGTAATTAAAAATGAAAGTGAAGGAAATGAGAGAAGAGGAGGAATGAAAGTGAAGAGTAAAATAAACATGTTAAGACTATGGAGTTGTTAGAAAGGTGAGAAGTGAAGGAAAGAGGATAAAATAATAGTTAAAGCTAGGGAGTAGATTTAGGGTAGTGCTAGGTGGGTAGGAGAGGAAGAGATAAAGGTTTTGCTTAAGTTCTGGTTGGCTGAAGTATTAGAGATATGAGGAAATGTGACCAAGGAAATACAGTAGTTATGTGTATGCCTTTAAGAAGGGTGGGTAGTAGTTGTAGCTCTGGGTGGACACCAGGTTCTAAATATGTAATGGAATGGAGAGTGACTGGGGCATTGGGGGTTAGAAGGAAGTGAAGCAGGAAAGATCTGCCACACCAGCAAGAGGTAATCATTTTGAACATTCTCAATGTGTGGAAGATAAAAAGTATGAGTTATTACACAGGTAACTGCAAGATGGATTTCTTCTGCTTGTTTTTTTTTTTTTTTTTATTGAGGGGCATGGATGCGCATGGGGTATATGGAAGGAATTAAAAGGCTAAAAATTCTGTGAGTAAACATTCAGGATTCTGTGCCTGTACTTAAAACTTCAGAGCAGACATTTATACTTGATGTTTTACAATTGCTTATTGTAGAGGACTTATTTCAAGAATAAGTTTTTGCACAAAAATATATCTTCTCACATATGATCTGCTTGTCTACTGCCTCTGTTAAATTACCCGGTCAGCCAGGATATAGGAGTTGTGTGGAGAAAATCATTCTACTGCCTTTCTGTTGTGCATGACGGGTCTCAAATTATAGCAGGGAGAGATCTACTGTGGGCAAGCCAATAACAAGAACCATGACTATGCATCGTGATCGGAGTGCAATGGAATGACTGGATACTAAAAGTTAAGTGGGATTTGAGGAGTGTGGTGAAAGTCTATGGACAGCAACAAGAACCAAGGCATTTTGTTACTATTAATAAAACAAGTAACTGTTTAACCAGAGTCAGCAGTGTGGGTCTTGTTACTGTACTTGAATGCCAGTTCAGGATTCTGACAGCATTTGAATGATTAAAACAAACTAAAATGAATTGTAAAGAAGATGGAATAAAAACTTTCTTTTTTAAAAATTGTTATGGGTGTGCTATATTTTAATGAGGAGCAAATGCATACCACATACAAAGGTGCACATACAGTATGTCTTAGATTTGGGTATGTATCTGTACCTTTTGGGAAATAATAACTGCTTAAAGACACAGATAAGAACACTCATCCCAAGACTATAGGGAAGTGCCCTGTTATGATGATTATACTAGCATAGACATCACAGCAGCTCTTCTTTTTAGCCAAGTATGTTCTTGTCAGAAACAGTAACTTAAACATAGTCAGCCAAAGAGGGAGCAGAAATCATCAGGTCAAAAGGAAGCAGCAGGAATGAGCAATATGGAAAATACCTGAATATAGGGGATAATTCAGCATAATATATAATCAGGTAAGAAAGAAAATAGCTTTAAATTAGCCCCTACAGTCAAGGGAGCCCGCAGGATTTTCTGCAGGGGGGTGCAAACCCAGAGCCCCACCCACACAGCCCCATCCCCTCCACCCTCACATCCCCCCACACAAACAGCCCCCCACCCACCCACCCACGCAGCCATTCCAATGCCCCATTACTTGGATATTTCTCCGCATTTGTCATAGACACTGTTCAAATCTCTCAGTGTGCATACTTTTATGCTTTACTTCTACAATGATTACAGATATTTGGATTCCATTTACAACTTTTATTTCAAATCTTATAGCACAAACACTGATAGACATTTACTAAACCTAAACAAAGCAATAGTCTTACAATGAAAACAGACTTAGCATTAAAACTTCTCTACCTTTGAAACACACATTTACTGAAACAGCATTGAAACTCACATTCAATGAAAACACATCTGGCCAGTGGGAGGTTAAGTTTAACTTTGGGCTGTTTTCAAACCATAGGCCCTTGCACACATGTTTTAGGGTCATGCAAACGTTCTTTGATTCACCATACTGATTGTATTAATTATAATATATAAATTGAATTATATCCCTTGTATAATACAGCATCACTTGCTAGAGTGTGTTTTAAATTTATAATTTTGAACATTTTTCCACTAAGCAATGAAACAAAACATACGAACCAATAATGACAAACTGCCTTATTCTGAAAATTTCAACCATAAAAGGCCACTCAGATGTCTGCCATTACAATCCACCAATATCAGTCAATATATACAATATTTGCAGAAGTAAAAGTCATCTGAATAACTCCACATTAAAGATATCTGAAGCTAATGAAGAGGTTGTTGCTAGAAAACAATTTTATATGTCAGTGTTTCATCTAAAAATTCAGTGCCTGATGCCCTCAAAGAATAAATTGCCTATGTTACATTAAAAAAATGGTAAGCTGGTATATTGTAATAGGAAGTGGCTGACAAGTTGAAACAGATTCATAATTTCTAGCATCTCATCCAGAGAACATCATACTCAGGACTGCAGCACCCCACCCACTTAAAATACAAAATCAACTTGCTGTGGGACTAGAACCTACATCCCCCTACATCAAGATGTTACCTGCTGTGCTACTAACACTGCTTTAAAATTTTATACCACAATCATGATACCATTTGCTAAACAAAACAGTTGCACATTTTAAGCAGACTTGACATGAGCAGCAGTAAACGTCTCTTCCCTTGAAGCTCACAATTCCTTGAAAATGCACTTAAAAATAAATTCCACCTGCTAACTCTAACTAGGGCATTTCACTCGCGCACACACACACACACACACACACACACACACACACACACACACACACACACACACACACACACACACACACACACACACCTCTTAGTGCAACAAATCTGGACAAAGCCTAAAATAAGCAGGGACAGATTATAAATATTGCTCTCATGAACCTAGAAAACTGCTAGAATAAGATTTGCATTAGTATGCATTTTTCTATAAGGTATGAAGTCTAAAACTCAAATGCCTGCTATTATTTAGTAACTTCATTCCTTTTTAGGAGGAATATGGGGCAAAAATCTGGACATTCTGCAAAAACCTGGACAACTGAGGGATATGCTACCTCCCTCTTATACATAAAGACACACACACACACACACACACACACACACACACACACACACACACACACACACACCTCTAAATTTCTTAGTACAAGAAATCTAGACAAAGCCTGTTATAATGTTGGGGACAAAGGCCCAAAACTAGGGACACATTTAGAAAGTTGCTAGAATAACAGGATTTGTGTTAGACTGCATTTTCTAAAGCACATGAAGTCTGAAACTCAAATACATGTTATTATTTAGCAACTATAATCCTTAGCTCATCCCACTGATTTATCAAAAAAATCCAGAATTTTTATAAAGAACAGATCAAAAATATAAGGCAAAAATCTGGACATTCTGTGAAAATCTGTAGAGCAGAAAGGTATAACATACACATACATCTCCCTACCTCCTTAGAAAGTGGATAAGACAACAAAGTTTGCATCAGTATGCATTTTCTGAGGATATGAAATCTAAAACTCAAATGTTTGCCATTATTTTCTGATTTCAATCCTGAATGATTTGCCAGAAAAAACAACATAATTTTATGAGAAACTAACTGAAAATATGAGTCAACATCTAGATAATTGTGGACACACACACACACACACACACACACACACACACGCACACGCACACGCACACGCACACACACACACACACACACACACACACACACACACACACACACACACACACACACACACACCTCCCTCTTACTAACACACACACAGACCTGCTTACTTATTACACAAACACACCCCTACCTCCCTCTTACAAACATTGAGATTGGTGCACTACCCTGGTACACAAATACATATATAAATAAATACACGAATAAATAAATAAATAAATAAATAAAAAGGGTTCACATAGTTATTGATATTAGTAACATATTGGTTGTTTATATGAAGCTCATAAAATATAACCTTTATTCAAAATTTTTTAAAATAATTTGGCAACTTGGCTGCACACCTTCAGGAGGTTCTCAGACCATATTTACATCAAACACAATAAATACTGCTAAGAATTCCAGAGGAAACTATCAGAAAGTAATCAGAAATTAAATAAGCTAATAGTGAGATTAATTAGACAATTACACAAACCCCGGGATTCATGAAGCTTGCGCCAGGCGCACGCATAGCATAGGCGTTATAACGCCAAATATGGCCGCCGAGCGATTCAGGTACGATCCAATTCCACGTGCACTACCGGTGTACGCCAGATCTGCGCAGCCCCCAGCGTAGGTATGCAAATCACCCCATGTGCACTGTTGCACCATGCAAATGAAGGCATATAGTGATTCATGTAGTGGTGCAGGCATAGCGTAAGGCCACGGAAATGTAAACCAAAAAACACGGTTTACATTTTCCCAAACATAACATCGGAGCTCTGGAAGAGGGCCAGACCCAGGTATCACAAAGTGAACATATGCCAATGGCGAAATACACAGCCAATGGCATAAGAAAAGATGCACAACATGTAAATAACAACATTTAATGTCATGTCCACAGTAACGCACAGCAGAACCGCAGGGCATGTGTGCAGAAGCTGTAACATAAAGAAATAATATAAAAATGTAATAAAATCGCAACGTAATAGAAATCAGGTTTACAGCATAACACACAATGGTAGGCATGGAACACCACAACCAAGGTGCAAGGGTTGCTAAGGGCTTGCGATAGTGTTCGGCACGGTAACTATGAATTAGTAGTCAATGCCATGCAAATGAGGCAGATAATACTGAATCGCAAATGTCCCGCCGGAGGAAGGTTGTACCATACGGCGCAGCGGTATAACACCGAGGAGTGGCTCAGAGGAGATACATGACATCAGCAGAGGGGTGTGCCACTGTAGCACTAAGCACATTGGAGCATTGCAAATCTGGCCTGTCCGTTGCTAAGCAAAGCTGCAGGATAGGGGTGGGGAGGAATCGTTTAGCTGAGAGCACACATGGTGGCCAAAAGTGCATGTGTACGAGGATGAAAACGTGCCCGAAACCCAGTAATCGGACGCACACGCTGCAAACAATAGCAGAAACAGGAAGGTCAGGGGAAGGAAAGGAAATGCGGAAGTAAGATAATTGGAGTTCTAATGAGCAATCAACACCAATCAACCCACGAAGGCCAATCGACGGCAGCTGACAAGTCCGCTTGCAGAAACCTGCAAAACTGGATAGGGGAGGCATGTGAATGCAAAGAAAGGAGGGGAGGTATTGGATTGCAAAGATAGGAGACCTGACACAGTAGAGCAAAGCAAACCGACAGCAGACCGGCAGTAGCACACATAACGCAAGATACGCCAGGTCCAGGAAAGCACAAATGAAAGTAGGCTGCAGGATGCACGCCAGAAAATGGTAGGTGCAACATGCAGAAATGTAAAGGGAAGGTCAAGAGGTAATCCATGGCAGGCAAATGTAATTCAACACCAAGGGCACCACAATAGTAGTTCCGGCAGTAAAACACATAACATAACCTGTAGCTACGAATGTACATACACACCCCATGACATCATCGGTGTTCACAGCACAATAGTATAAAGTGTGTAAGCACCCAACACACACCTGTGTATTCCCAAACACCGCACCATAGGTGTAAACACACGGGGAACTTTTAAAATGTACATGTTGGGAGCTGCCATAGCTGTGATTCATCAGCATGTGTTAGAGACTGACGGTGTTCTGGAGGATGATGCCGACAACCACCGCAGGCCTCAGAGGAGAAGGAGAGTGTTCAGACCAAGGGTAACCTACCAGGGGCTACATGACCTGGAGATAGTAGAGCGTTGCAGGGTGGACAGGGACATCTTACAGCAAATAGTGGAGCTGTGCCGGCCTCGCCTGAGAACCAGAAACAACAGAGGGGAACCCATACCAGTGGACACGAAGGTATGTGTAAGCCTGCGAATACTGGCCACAGGTACCTTTCAAAGGCCAACTGGAGATATAATGGGCATCTCACAGGCATCAGCATCCAGGGTACTACACCAGTTCCTGGATGCCATGTTACCACATGCCAATGAGCAGATATACTTCCCCAGAACTCAGGAGGAGTTGGCCAGCAATATGCGTCACTTCCACCGTGTGGCACAATACCCGGAGGTACTGGGTGCGATAGACTGCACGCACATACAAATCAAGTCACCACCCGGTGAGCAGGGTATACGCTACATAAACCACAAGGGATTCCACTCCATCAACTGCCAGGTCATGTGCAATGCCCAGGGCATTATCATGGATGTGTGTGCTGGCAGCCCTGGAAGCTACCATGACTCCCATATCTGGCATGCCTCACAGCTGTACCAGGTATTTGTCAGGGGGGACATCCCACATGGCCATCTCGTGGGGGATGCTGGCTTTGCACTGGAGCCGTGGATGATGACTCCCATCAGAAATGCACACACACCCATGCAAGAACGCCATAATAAGGCACACGCACAAACCAGAATCATCATAGAGCGTGTGTTCGGGATGCTGAAATCACGGTTCCGGTGCTTGGATACATCTGGTGGAGCCTTGCAGTACTCTCCAAGCACGTGTGCCCACACCGTCATAGTATGTGCCATGCTACATAATATGATCCTGCGGAAGCAGCTGCAGCAGGGACAAAATGGTGAAGGCCCTCATAGCCCACCGCAATTGCCAAGGCCAGTACAGGCACAGAGGGATTCAGACCATGAACACACTGTGCCAGCCCCAGTAGGCAGACGGAGGCGTGCCCGATATGCCTACGCCTTGGCAAAGAGGGAACGTATAGCACATACACTGACCGTGTAGGCCCCTACGGAGTGACACCTCTCCACCTGCACACACAGTAAAATGGATGGCACACAAACATGACCACCTGTAAATTGTAATGTATAGGTGGCCCAATGTGTGACTCCGACATAGGCAGCCCTCAAACATTGTAAACACAACAGCCAGTGCAACACGGAATGCCAACACCTGAACAGTACATGAGTCTTACAGCATCTGGTGGTGCTGTGTGCCTGTCACGTTCCCTGCCAGATATATATATATATATATATATATATATATATATATATATATATATATATATATATATATATATATATGTATATATATCTATATATATATATATATATATATATATATATATATATATATATATATATATATATATATATATATATATATATATATATATATATAGATAGATATATAGATATATATATATATAGATATGTACATAGATATATATATATATATGTACACATATGCATATATATAAGACAGATAGAAAGGGCAATAGAGGGATATATGGTGATATAGATGGATTCAGCGATATCTGCAAATATGATAGATAGTTCAACGACATTCATAACATCTTGGAGGTACAAATAAATAGGATACCGCCAACCATGGAATGCGTAACATACCGACATGCGTAACCACGAGGCTGAAAGACCGATAGAACACAGTACCGGAACAGTACATCCTCGAGTAATAGTATGATGATATGAAGGGACGGTTAGTCACCGCTGACGGTGTCGCTGTCCACGTAGGTACAGTGTTCAACTGTGTCTGTGAGTGCCGTAGTCTGTGTAAGTGTGCATTGAGGGTACCGTGTGCGTTTCTGTGTGACTAATGTGTGTGTGTCCACAACATGTGTATGTTGGTGCCACGTCAGAGGCAGACCAGTATGGTAGGTGTGGGTATAGCTAGCCGTAGGCATACGGTTACTACCTGTACCACAGTAGGAGGGACATCCCCACCCTGGGCAGGCGTGTCCTGATATAAAACAGTACAAAGGGCAAATGTCCGAGATGGTAGGACATAAATATGTCCCATATATAATGTAACAGTCATATTTAATAGTTATGCCTGTATGTAAGAAACTTAAATGTTACATGCAATATGATAAGTATCCAAAGTCACAACAATAGGTATGTAGTGAGGATAAAAGTATGTGCTACCTGTGTACTGACCGTGGCTACATGTTGGCCTGTAAACACTGCTTTGTGTCCCACAAGTGTCCAACAATGACCATATGATAAGGTGGCAACCCATGGCAAACAGGCTCTTCTAACAACACAACGACAATGACTGCAAATATCTGGGACAGAAATACAAGGGATAGCTGTCACCTACACATATCCCCTGATATATCACTGCAATTACGGAGGTATACAAGTAGCAAGCTCACCTGCAGACGATATAGAAACCAATTAACAATGGCCCAACGTACAATCCCGTAAGATATGTCTACTAACTGTTAGCTCTCTAATCAGGGACGGAGCCCACACACATATATACGGATTATGCAGAAATGCAAGGCCCACAAACCGTATATGTTACGTACAACCACCGACATCCCCCACACTAGAAACTGAAGCAATACAAACTGTAATAGCAGCACAAACATCCAGTCAGTCAATTACATCTGCAGAACCCTCAACATACCGTGTGAGAGACACAATTAAAGGCGACATGCAAAATTGCAGGCGTTGTATAATGGAACAAACAGCCATGTTACAGATATTGATTGCAATACTCCGTTAACAGACGTCGGGATGACAGGTACACCCACATGTTGAACCAAATACTTTACCTGTCACACACAATCCACGGGGGACATGAATCCAAACTATACTTGTCTCCATGCATAGCAGTTGCAGTTACTCATAACAAAACACAATACAGACTGTCTCCCCGAAGGTAGGGCAAATAGGCAATGCCCAAGTGGAGAATCCAATTATACCCCACTGTCGCCCCGTAATTGGCGAATGGAGTAGCTGCACAGCTGATATGCAAGTAATTAGTCACTCAGGAACACCAATTGGCGGGAAGAATCCACATGTTTCAGGTATCGACGTATATAAGGATGACTTGCCAGACATTCAAACCGTATGCTCATACCGAAAAACAGTTGAAACACTGTGAGAGAGATAGAAACAAAACGCCGTAAGGACAACAAGGTATGTAGAACGCCCGATATGTAAGGCTATGTATAGCATGATCTGTATTAATTAGTTTTACTGTATGTATAGCCTGGTTTGCATTAATTAAACGTGTCCGCAATGCATAAAGTGGGGAAAGGTATTGATGTAGTGATGTCTTGCTGAGCATACTAACGCTTGTAGAATCTGTGCGTCCAGCAGTGGGACACAAGGTACACAGCACAGACACCAGAAGGGATGCTACATGAGGCCATTAAACAGAACAATGCCATACAACCCGCCATCAGTGGTAGGGTATGTCCAACAAGGACGTGCCATAGCAGGGGATAGTATATGTTGATATACTGTCACAGCACGCATGTGTATGGGTAAATAACTTTAATTACATATGTAAGGTGGTCCCGCTGAGCAAGTATGCTTTGCATTATGTGATACTATGTGAAATATGTGTAATGTATAGTATTATAGGTAGATATGACAGATATTCTACACAGCATAACAGGCATATCATGCATACCACAGGTATCGTCTATTGGTATGTACAATAACAGGATACATATGGCCTGTAGGTATGGGACATAGTAATAGCATGATAGCTAATCTAAATGGAAGGGCTATCAAGTAACCATGCACAAAGCACATGTAATAGCTGCACAGGTGCATAGTGGGGTACTATGCAGTCTGTCAAGTCCATGTGTAAGCACAACTACAGTGTTCACACTAGTGGCACCTCTCCAGGGTAGTGTCCTGTGAAGAGCAGAGCCAGGTGTCACCTGCACCACTGCACAGTACAGCCACTGCAGTGATCCCAGGCCTATATGTGTCTCCCAACCACCAAGGGAGGTATCACATAAACAGCGCTACTGAGTGTCCCTGCGTGATGTACAGAGGACGTATGTTCCACAGCATGGTGAGTGTCCTGTTTGGGAATGTAACCCAGAAGCACATCCCACTCATTGTGGCGTGTGTGCACATATCCATGAGCATGATGCTCTCAGTGGCCTCTGCTTATCTTGCGTATGAGGAGTATATCCATCAATAATGTTGTGGGCATGGGCCCTGTCTGATCAGCAGAGGTCACCCCTGAGTATGTAGTATGCAAATGTGTACAGATGTGGTGTCCGTAGTGCAGCCGCATATTTAAACTGTCGGAGCTCAGTAAACGTCATGGCGTGTTAATGTTGTGGCATGTAAAGCTGTAGCTGTTGTGTAAGGTACACCCTAAATGGGGTGGTGTACCCTTGAATGTATGTAGATGTCTTGAGTTCAGAGGTACAATGGGTGCCTATGTACCAGTTACACACCCAGTACAGATAGGTGTGGCCACGTAGGAGGATATCCACACGACAGTGGCAATACGGTAACCACAGGAGTGGGTGCGACATATGTGTGTACTGCAAACATGTACAATGTGATATGTATGTGGAGGACTACCATCCATGTGATAGTCAGTGGGTGAATGGTGTAATGCAAAGGTGATGTGCATGCACCTTGTGTCATGCAGCTTGATGCCATGATAGTCATATTATGTATCTGTCACAGCGACACCCGTATGGTTGGAGTCAGCATCAGCTGGTGGAGCAATCATGGCGCTTGGTATGTAGGGGTTCTAAAGCTAGGCAGGGAAAGTCCCCTGTGCCAGCCTGTTCTGCAGGGAAGCATATACTTAACATGAGTGTCCCTATGACTGAGGACTGTGGTATGCCAAAGTACCTGACATGTAGTAGGTACTATGGTATGCTGGCCTCACTGTGTGTCCTGTCCATGAGCCACATAGCATAACATCCTGAGACACAGGGTATGATGTGCAGGTGGATGTGTATGTTGTCAATACCAGAATGGGGAATGGTGCTGAAAGGCAATGAGAGGACAATATAGGATGTGTGGACTCCCGTACCATCAGCAACTGCCCTGGTAACTGTATGAAAGGAGTCCACCATGTGTAGGGGCCATGCTCTGACCTTAACAAGCCCAACCCGGGTGGCAGCAGAAGACGGGAGATCAACAATGTCTCTGAGAATTATGTCCTTGACGATGTGCCCCATAGCCATGCAGAACAGTCCAGTCAGGTGTGTAGGACTATAGTCCCACTCGTGCAATGCGGTGCCACCTGTGTGTAGTGTGATAAATGCTGCTGTGTGCCATTTAGGGTCTACAATGTCTGAAACAAGGCTATTACTGAATATTGTGGCCTAGTGGGGAGACAAGTAATTCAGAGGTTGGTGGACATCACAGCCTGGGATGTTGGAAGGTGACATGGGGCCAGTGTCCCAGGACACATAGAGTGTAGGTCAGTACTGTGTAGGTGTGACCACAGGGACACCACAATGTTCATGTATGGATTGCGGCCCTGTAGTGAGTGAGAGGGTGTACTGTCAGCATTGAATCCATCCTCCAGCATGTTGCCAACAATACCTGGGTCTGCAATGTTCCTGAGTGACTGTTGTATGTGACAGCAGATGTGGGTGTTGCCATCGAATACTGACATACCACCATAATGCCTGGTGGTACACCCCGGAATGTGTGGCAGTCATGTTTACATAGCTAGTCTTGGAGTATGTGATAAGGGACCCTGTGGCCCCACCACGGCTGACCAGTGAGCCACCCCACACATGGGAATGTACACCACTGTGCAACAGCCTACACCTGTTGTTGTACATCATATGTCCGTGGAACATGTCCACCAGAGTGGCGTCTGTTATCTGGTGTGTACCATCATGGCTCTGTGTGGAATAGCATGATCCATGCAGTTGTGTACATGCTAATTAAGTGCACTGGGGTATGTGTCAGCATTTGTATGTGCATTGTCCATCTGCACGGGTGTCATGATGCTAACAACCGCTGTCAGCAGACGTCTGTAGTAGGTGTAGTAGTACACATGTACTGTGTATGCTGTGATGGGTGTGTTTCCGGGATGTGGCTAACAAGGTAGATTAGCATATGTTTGGAATCCACCAATGAGGGGATAACCCCAGGTGTGTAACACCAGTCACATGGTGGTAGTGTTCATGCCAAGGGTAATGTAGGTCTTGGAGGTGGTGTGTATGTGTTGATCCAGCAGAGTGGAGGGTATGACTCATGGATGTGTTGGTACATGAGTGGCTATCCCAGTGAAGTGTGAGGTAGTGTCAGTCACACATCAGTAGCAGCTGAGGCCCACTGTCCACTATACCACCATAGAAGGTATGTTACCCGTGGGGTATGATGTTGACTCTGTCGCTTGTTACAATGTGTATAGCTGTCCCGGACACAGTTAGTTGCACGTGGAGCACCTCTGATGCATTGTGCTATGCAACTTGCCAGGATGTGTGCAAAACATAGTGGGATATGGGAACCCTTCAGCTGTGGGTGTGCCAGACCAGGTATGTGCCTGGAAGGTATGGTCCGTCTATAACCTGTCATTGCAGGTGTGCTCTGCAGAGCCTACAGGCAGGTCCCAGTCACTGCAGAGATGTTGGAGTGGTGCATTATAAGGTGTGCCTTGCCTGCGTGCATCACAGGGGAAGATGCAAGCAATGTGTCACATGACCCCATGTCGCACATGCCAGTTACCGCCCTGCCGGTGACAGTCATTGGAAACTGTGCAGGACAGGCAGTATAGCAGCAGCAAGAGCCTAGCATGTCAGCTGTACTCCCAGGGCTGACAGGTGCAAGTCATCTGTGCCACAGCATTGTGTTTGACCAGGACAGTCATAGCGGACAGATACCACAACATGCCTGTGGAATGACAATAGGAGCATAGGCAACTGTTGAAGTGACACGGTCGGTCATTGTACAGTGGTATCGTGTCTGGACGAATGCAAAATGCTCCCCAGGGCTAGGCCCACACCCTCAGGGCTATAAGACTGGTGAGCTATTGCATGTCCCTGCACACGTAGTCTGTGAAGTGGCATCACAGGGCAGTCACACTAACATGGCGAATGACAGACATATCGTACCTGGTGAGGTGTGGCATGGGTGCATAGGTTATGTTGCAGAAGCAGTTACCCGACAGCAAGATGTAAGCGACTAATGCCTTGTGTAGCCTGCTGTGTGGAACTGCAGTGTGACACCCTATGGAGTCAGCTATGACTGGTGTGTTGTGAATGTTATAACACACTTATGGCTGTATGTGGTGGGCACACATGAGTCTGTGGGCTATAAGCTGGTGATGTTGTGTTCCATGATGGGGGCTACCTCTGGTGCCTAGAGTGAGTATGGAGACATACTGCACAGGTTGTCCTCGTAGGTGTGGCCAGTGGTGTAGATTATGTGAGACTATGTGATGGGTGGGGTGTGTTGCAAATGTTACACATCCCCAAATGACTGTCAGGTGCAGTCAGGGTTGGCGACAGCATTACCCCCAGCCATAGCTGTCAGCCTCCTGTCCCCAAAATGAGGAACATTAGCTCTCATACAGTGTGACAAATGGGCGAAACGTGGAACACTTACAACTGGCTTACTAACAGCGTCAACTAGGAAGGGCATATGATGGCTAAAATAGGCTGGTCTTACGTATAAAACAGATATTCCAATGAATTACTATGATTCTCATCTATCTAGCCATGGCTAGCAGGTAAACCATGTACAACAATGAATGTGTGACAGACCCTTCCAATGTGGAACCTTGAGGAACATGCACCTTTTAGAACCCCAAATGAGGTACGTTCCCCGTAATGAGGTACACCTCAGAGCTATGAGCCCAGCATGGCTGCATCCCCCACAGGCTGTAGTGCCGTATGTTGGGAAGTGAGCATTGAATGTGTACACGAGACAATTGCTCTATTGCCACATGTACGACATATCCCTCATATAGATAGGCAGTAGCACTGGTACGTGACAGTTGGACATGCCTGCATATACAACCATGTCCCACAGGATATGTGCGTTACGTGTGTACAACAGCTGTCGTACCTTAAGCAAGCTGGGAAGTGTAGGACAGCCAGTGTACCTGTGGGAAATGGTGTGGAATGGGCGCTATAGTAATCATTAGCTCATGACATGCTCACATGTTCTGAACAAGTGCCTAGCATGACCATACAGTACAGATAGGGTGTTGGATAATATCAACCTACAAGTGGTGATGACAGTCATTTAGGGTGGCACCGCACTATAACCCTGCTGAGTATGGTGTGCATGTTCATGAACCATTAGCACTGTAGATGTTAGCAGTACAGATGTACAAGATAGCATGGATATTTGATTGCAAATACCTTTGCATGTCACAGGTGTGTTCCACCAGTGGCCTGTTGACAGACCCACAACTACAAAAGGTGCAAGAGTGACATGTGCACAGCACATCTGTGCCAGATACAGTAGAACAGGGTTAATGTGTTGTACCCCACCCTCATTGTAGCCCATACCACACACACAAATGTTAGGCATCTGTGTATGTAAGGCTGTGAATGGCCATGACCTATCAGTTTAGCTGTGTCAGTGTTGTGAACAACATACAGAATGGGCTGTGTGTGTGAGGTGTGTGACATATGTGCACAGTCTGATGGATGATACCAGCAGTGTCACCGCTAGGTAAACATCCCTGTACCCATAAACTCCTACCTAGGCTGTGGTCAACATTATGGACACTGTGTAAGGGATGGTGCTGTGCAGTGCACCCCCGACATGGTGACGTCTCCAGGCCCCTTAGGTAGTCATCTGAGGTACCCATGTCATGTCAGGGTGCCATCCATGAGCACGGAGAGCAGTGGCCAGGCATATACAGCACTGTGGTGACCGATATTGGATCACATACCACCTGTAAGGTGTAATGGCTATGCATGGATGTGCGATAACAGCCTTCACAATCCACACCTCCACTATGCAGCATGCCGTCTACCTTGCAGAAGGACATTTGCTACACCATGATGATGGACATGCTACATGTGCATATCCTGATCTATATGACATATGTCATGGACAGCCACCGTCCTAATACTAGGATCGCCACAGGCTGGACAGATCCCTGTGCCATATATGTGACATACTCCCACCGTACCATGCAACCCTGTCCATCAAAGCTGCAGATGTCATCCCAGTCATACATGGTGTGATGGCCGCATGGTAGATGTACTATCAACTGACTGGATCAGTAATGTGGCACTGATGCAGCTTGCGGTGGCACAATGGCCGTCTGTAACAGCGTGGAAACCATGCCCGCACATGCTATGGTTGATGACCATCCCTGCGAATGTCGTCTGACTATCCATTGTCCCATGTCTATCACATGTGTAATACAGGCGATCCGTGTCAGGATGTTGAACAGTTGTACAGTGCTGTGTAGATGTATATGGCAAAACACATGCATGTACAGGTGTCCATGCGTATGTGTGCATTGTCACTTCTCAAGTCCATTCCGGCTGTGTCTGTGTTGATATGTGACATATACACAGCATCCAGGTCAACAGTAGTACCGTGGACACATCGAGGCATGTGCAGATAGGTAAGTACACAAGTGCAGGCAAATAGACATGCCCACAGCAAGACAGCATTTACATGGAGTATGAACACTGTAATGAGGTGACACACATATATGGTGATGATATCCAATGCATAATGGGTGTGACGTGTGACACAAACACATCAGTCATGTCAGTGTCATGGTGCCTTGCAAAGATAACTGTGCAGATGCAGTAGATGTCATAGAAATGTATGTGCAGCAGTATCTCTGTACATCTCTGAAACTGTGACCTGTCACCATCATTATGTTTTACAGATAATGCCCCGTACATGCCTCCCAGCATACACCCGCCAGGAGGATGATGTCCTAATCCCACAGCTCCATGACAACTATGACTTGTTGTTCAGCCATGTGCCACAGCATGCCCAGCAGCGGGATGATCTGTGGCAGGATCTACGCAGGAGGGTGAACGATGTGGGTGGCCATAACCGCACCTACCAGCAGGTGCGCAGACACTGCACGGACCTGAAACGACATGCAAAACAGCATGCCACTGCAATCGCCAGGGAACAAGGTGGAACAGGTGGTGGGCCACCAACCCAGCCCCCACTCACACACACCGAGGAGCTACTGGCCAGTCTGGGGACACCCAGGGAACAGCATCCAGAAACACTAGCTGCCATCGTGGAGGTGGGTGTCTCCCAACCAATGAGCCTGGAGTTGCCTGGTAAGTCAGTAATGCACATATGGCTATTATATCCCATGTAGTTGCATGTGTCACTGTACATAATGTAAAGTAACACAATATGCCAGGTATGTGGACACACATGCTGCATACTACAGTATGCTACGTTGTGTATGCATACATGTACATACTATATGCTATTACAGAGGTGAATGTGTGCACATGCACAGTGCAACCTGTGGCTGTCATACAGTCATGGATAATGTTCTTACTGGTGTGTCACCCCTATACATGCACCTCTGGTGTGCCGCACAGACATGGGTCCGTTGCAGGTGAGACTGTCATCAGTATCAGGCATGTTACAGTGTAGATCTATTTGCCATGTGGCCAGTTAACACTTGCACACCTGAAGTTTGTTCCAGTCACAATATGCAGGTCGCACCACCATGCATTCACACACGCCACCCATGTGCAATATATTCACACGTAATGACACACAGACTTGAAACCACAGTACTTGTCATTGCGACATGTGTGGTCAGCTGTGCATACAATGGTGGAGGTGTTCTACAATGGAGGCATATGTAGTATGCACTGGAACAACATGTGTAGTACGCACACAGTACCACACAGTGAGCTGTGATATGGGCAGCCCACAAGTGTCACCATTGTGTCATATGCCCCTGCATCGGGTGCACACATTGTGATGTGCCACCTGACATGTCTCAGACATGTAGTGTTCTGTCTGCAATATTGTCACGCTATCACATGACCTATACCCCACATACCAAACATACAACCCGTTGTCTGAATAGACCTGTGGAATGTGACATATCTGACATGTATGGGTGTATGTCATATGGGACCACACAGACATGTGGAGAAGATGCCCATCACACACAATTGGCCACCACATGTGCACACATGGCCATGGGGGATGGCCAGAGACATGTAGCCACACAGTACATGGGATGTGTACACACCCTGTTGCACATTGTCCACACATGGTCCAATTATAGCCTTAGTTGACCCATTATACAGTTGATGTGGTACAGTGGACAACCTAAAAGCCTGTGCACAGCTACTGGAGGTGTCACTGAAGTCTACCATATACGATCTGTCGAACATCACGACTGCGTTGCAGTTATGGCTATGCAATGTGTACATATTATGCATTCTACAGCAACATACATGTCTCATGTTGCCATGCAATGGCACAGTGTCTGTACTTCACACTGTATAGCAATGTAGACGGCTCACACTACCCTCCCGTGCTCATGCACATTTGCTAAACATCTGTAGGGCATACACACAACACTGCAATGTGAAGCCCATTATGATGCTGTACATGTGTCAGGACACCATTGTGTCAAACATGTATGCATGTTAATGCACATGTCAGCAAATTACTTGTCAAGGTCATGTCAGCCATGTGTACTGTTATCCTGTTCTGGGCCACATGGTGTATCACGGGGATGCATGCATACTACCATGATTGTGTGAACTGCATGCCTACTGATATGACACCTGCTTGCTGTAGTGTGCACCCCAGGGAGGTATGCTTACTAACACTATTAATGTCTGAGCTGCATGCCCTCTGCTCTATCGCAGGCATGCTGCATGCCATCTGACAAATCACATGCATGGTGTGTCTGTGTGTCTGTGTGTGTCTGTGTGTGTCTGTGTGTGTGTCTGTGTGTCTGTGTGTCTGTGTGTGTGTCTGTGTGTGTGTGTGTGTGTCTGTGTGTGTCTGTGTGTGTCTGTGTGTGTGTGTGTCTGTGTCTGTGTGTGTGTGTGTGTGTGTCAGTGTGTGTGTGTCTGTGTGTGTGTCTGTGTGTGTGTGTGTGTGTGTGTGTGTGTGTGTGTGTGTCTGTGTCTATTGTACTTTACAGTATTTCTTTGCATTCACAGGTGATGTAGGTGCGTTACCCTCCTGCGGTCCATCTGATGTTAGTGTCCCCACAGATACTAGCGGTGATGAACATATGCATGAGGTACAGGCAGGGTTGTCAGGGGCTGAATCTGTGCCAATGGTTACCATCCCAGCTATGTCCCCCTCTTCCCCGCACACAGTTCTGCTGCCAACACATACCGCATCACCGGTGGCCATAGTGGAAGGACAGTCAGTGTCTGTTGGCGTGGAACAGGAATGTATGGTGGCTACAGAAGGTGTGTCTACACACCATGGTGTCAGTGTAATGACTGCAGATGTGCCACACAGGCATGTGGCCGGTGCTGCACGTAGGAGGACCTCTGGCAGACATGCACCTGCAGGACAGAGCGCAGCAGCTGGTATCACCAGACGCATGTTCCAGACTGTAATGGCGGCACAGGTACGTGCTGAACGGCAGAACAGAGAAGGGCAGAGGCTGCAGAGGGCTGCTATCCATACCCTAAATGACAACATCCAGGCATTGGCAAATGCTCAACAGCAGATTGCTAATGTTCTGGATATGTGACTAGGTGAAATGGCCGGAAACCTTGACCGAGGCATGGCAATCCGCAAGCGGGAGCTGTCTGTGCTGGAACACCTGGTAGGAGTGAGGCGTAGGCCACGTGGACGTAGGCCAGCAACACCACCTAGTGTAGGTCGACGTCAGTGTGCCACCTCACATGCCCGCTCCCATAGTGCCGGTAGCAGTAGCAGTGCAGCTGCTGCTGCGCTGTCAACACCAGGACACAGCAGGCCACATGGACGTGGCCCTGGGCAGTCTCAGAAGGGACACGTTTCCAGCGAACATGTGTCGTCGGACAGTAGCCACTCTGTACCTCCACCTGGTAGTGCCCGTGCAACCCCAGGCAGGCACAGGTCACGTGGCCGTGGACGGACACAGTGAGCTATACAACCTGCACTGTACAATCTGGGGCTGTCAATTATATCCCGTGTAGGCATCACAAATGGCAGAACTGTGTACACACATACACGCACACAGCAAACACAACTGTAGGGCTCCACAACATCCACATGCATTCTGCACAGACATGTCCAGTCAACTCACTGGCCCTTACACACACACATGATGTCATCCATTGGTGCAGCCTATGCCCCTGGCAAACATACCACCCTGTGCATATGATGAAGCCTGTGCCGCATCCCTGTCATCCACACCATCGGTGCAGGGTTATGCACATATATTCTGATGCACAGGGTGAACAGCATAGTGGGAGGTGTATGTAATACCTGTGTATGCATAGTGAGGGATGTGTATGTTGCAGTGGTTGTGTGCAGCCTATGCCCCTGGCAAACATGTCACCCTGTGCATATGATGAAGCCTGTGCCGCATCCCTGTCATCCACACCATCGGTGCAGGGTTATGCACAAATATTCTGATGCACAGGGTGAACAGCATAGTGAGAGGTGTCTGTAATACCTGTGTATGCATAGTGAGGGATGTGTATGTTGCAGTGGTTGTGTGTGAATACTGAGTTGTGTATGTGGCATAGGTTGTGTACTGTCGACATGCACCGGTCACACCATGTAGTGCAGGTGCAGCATGCATTGTGATGTGTTCACGGTATGTGTCTCAGTTACATCTGTAGCACCATGTTGGTTGTGATACCCTGGTTCCCTCCTATGGTGTACTTGCATGTGCCTACAGGTAGCAGTGTTTGCAGTCCCCCACGTGTAACTGTGGAGTACACACAGGCACGTCTGGCAATATCAGCATGCTACATGTACCTTCATCCTGACTGTTGGACACACAAACATGACACAGATGTCCGCACATATACTGCACCTGACGCATGTGGTCAGTGCCACAGGCTACACTGGACAGAGACGTGACATACATAGCAGGACACATTACAGGTATGGTGACATGGTGCAGGGGTTGTACACAGCGGCCTGGCCAATGATGATGTGAGGTGTTACTTGGTAGCTGGAGGCCACACTCTGCAGTAGTAGGACCCTGTAACAGTACGTGAACATGGCCACAGTCACGGGGTGTACACCACTATAACGCACACCCCATAGTGTGCAGCTGGGGACCCTTGCCTTTGTGGTCATCACCCGCATAGTACTATGCACCCACATGATGTGTCACAGAGAAGGGACATGCACAGGTAGCCAGTATGGCTGGGACCTATGGCATCAACAGGGTTGTGCAATGCATCACCATTATGGGCTAGTCAACACGTGGGGCCAGTGATAATTTCCCACCGTATATTAGCATACACACTCACACCAAGCACCAGACATACATACAGACACACACACACTGTGGTGACCACACATGTGTATACGGACAGCCGATGTGTGTGATGCACCTCACCGGCGAACGTCATGCTTCCCACACTGACGTATGTACACTTCTCTACAATGGTGTACAGGGATGTGTAGCAACTGGGACATATTCCCCGCGATATGTGGCGTCCCTGGTCACACATTCGGACACACATGGCAGTGCTGGGAATGATACACCAGCCATATGATGACACGTTTGATGAACATGCAGCAGTATTGATTGCATTATGTGTATCAACGCTATATCTGGCAAATGTGCCACTATATACACATGAGAGGTTGTAGGTGTTACAGGTGCCATATGACATATAGTTGTTAACACCTGACCGCTGTGTATGCATTATGTCAGCACCGTCACGTAACAGCGACATAGCATACAGTTAGCACATGGCATGATAGGATGGTGTGTGACACAACTGTGAGCCACTCCCTGCACACTTACATCTAGACAGGTGATTCACAACATTATGTACACACATCCCTCCATACGTGCTGTTTGTATGTCACCGTATACAGATGTCAATGATGGGTCTGCATTGCGTCTGCATGTCGTAGGTAGGTGCAACTATGTTACGGACATTGGCCACTGCACATGCATGTTTGCTGCATGCACAGTACAGATGTCACATGTGTCTCCTGTTGCCATGTTTGTATGCATTGCTATTGTTGGACATGTGTGTTGACATACATAACACATGGACTGCGGTATGATATCACGGGTGTCACAGGCGACCAGTACAAGGGTATGTGTCCCAGTCAACACTGCTACCCCCTGTAGTGTGAGCATTCAACAGACATGGGCCCACATTCAATTCGCATGTGTAGCATTGATTAGGCCAGTGTTATGCACGAGGTACATCAAAGGCCATGTATGTATGTGTTGTGTGTGCAGTCCATGCACACATCCACACAATTACATGTATGACATACCCAGATGTGTGTTCATTGGTGTACAGCAACAGTCAGGTGTCACAGCTGTGTAAGGGTCATGGTATGTCTTGAGCCGACCTGTTCATGTATACTGGTATCATTGCAATGCATAACACCTGTTGGATCCCTGTTAGTACGTGTGTACTCTGCAAAGCTGGTGTACACCACTGTACAGCCCAGTGGTCATGTGCCACATGGTGTTGTTGGACCGTATGGCTGTGTAGTGCTGCACCAATGACATGGTGCTGACTTGACAGCTACAGTGTACACTGCAGTGTGTACGTGTGTGACCTGCACCTGTGACAGCTGTGATAGCAGCTGTGTGTGTACAGGTCACTGCATGTGTGACCGCCCTGTGCGTGAGGGCAGTTATACCTTACTGTGCCCTTCTGTGTGTACACTCCATCTGCATGCAAGATTGCCCTTTGCAACAGCTAAGTGTGTGAGCATGCCCAGTACGCCGTTGTGTAGATGGACACACAGTACATTCCACACTGCGCCCTTCCGTGATTAGACTCCGTGTGCATGCAAGATGGCCCTTTGCAACTGCTAAGTGTGTGAGCATGCCCAGTACACTGTTGTGTAGATGGACACACAGTACATTCCACACTGCGCCCTTCCGTGATTAGACTCCGTGTGCATGCAAGATGGCCCTTTGCAACTGCTAAGTGTGTGAGCATGCCCAGTACGCCGTTGTGTAGATGGACACACAGTACATTCCACACTGCGCCCTTCAGTGATTAGACGCCATGTGCATGCAAGATGGCCCTTTGCAACTGCTAAGTGTGTGAGCATGCCCACTACGCCATTGTGTAGATGGACACAGAGTACATTCCACACTGCGCCCTTCCGTGATTACACTCCGTGTGCATGCAAGTTGGCCCTTTGCAACAGCTAAGTGTGTGAGCATGCCCAGTACACCATTGTGTAGATGGACACACAGTACATTCCAAACAGACGTGTGATACTAAGCGTGTGGGCATGGCCATTAACATCCTGTATAGCCATGGTGGTCATCCAGGCACCAGATGTCCAATTTCAATGTCACGATGGATGCCTACATTGAACACACTTGTTGCTCTCTTGAAGGGTGTACTGTCCGTGGCGCATCCCGTATCTATTCAGTGTTGTTGTGCTCCATAGATATTTAGTTGGCCCACTGACAGCACTGGCGTGTTTGTGTACATCTACCTTGGGATGGTAATATGCTTTCAGACCGCTCACTCTCTAAACATTCCCTATCGGCATCTTTGCCTTTGAGGATGATGTCACCCACCTAGAAGTATGCCTCTTGGAGTGCTGTGTTCAGTAATCTCGGTAGCGCGTTCTGTAAATGCGTAATGCTGTAGTGTGTTAGAGTAGGTAGGTGTGTGTTCAACTCCTGGCCCTTCCAAGTGTGTGTGTGTGTGTGTTTCCAACTGCCTGGGGACACAGTAAAGCTTTTAGATGCCTCACAACACATACATTCCCTATCGGCGTCTTTGCCTTTGCGGATGATGTCACCCACCTAGAAATATGCCTCTGGGAGTTCTGTGTTCAGTAGTCTCGGTAGCGCGTTCTGTAAATGCGTCATGCTGTAGTGTGATAGGGTAGTTAGGTGTAAGTTCGATTCCCAGGCCTGCCAGATGTGTGTGTGTGTGTGTGTGCATGCTCCTGTCCACCTGGGGACTCAGGTTATGCTTTTAGATGCTTCGCAGCACAGATGTATCCTGGTGACGTCTTTGTCTTTGTGGATGTTGACACGCACCTAGTAGAATGCCTGTGTGTCTACTGTGTTTAGTAATCTCGGTAGCGTGTTCTGTAAATGCGTCATGCTGTTGTGTGATAGGGTAGTCATGTGTAGGTTCGATTACCAGCCCTGCCACATGTGTCTGTGTGTGTATGTCTGTATCTCTCTCTCTCTCTCTCTCTATATATATATATATATATATATAATCTATTTTCTGCCCATACCTCTGCTCTTGCATGGACAGCTGACTGTTTCATGTATCGCATATTTGCACAGCTTTCACATACCAATGAGGTATGTTGCAACAACCAACATTGTCCATGCAACGTCCGTGTTATGGGCGGTGTTACACGGCCTTACAGGCGTTTGCTGTATATCTTGGCAGACATCTATCCTTGCTGTACTCTCACTGTACTCGTACACGCCGGAGGCTTCATGTATCATGGCCTAGTTTTGATGTGTGTATGTCTATTTGTGCTGTGTGCATGGCTCTGGGTATGTCCCACTATCATCATTTGTAAAGGTGACAGCCCTATAGGTTCTTCATGTAGACAGCTGTGTCATTTGACATGTCAGCACATACCTGTGGACAGTACTGCACGTCCTCCTGCAGCGCATGTCATACCTTCTGCATTATCTTGCAGTCGATATTGCTGTTTCCTCACACATGGATCTGTTTCTGTTCATACCACTCCACCTCCTAGAGCAAGTTGCTGGACAATGCCTTATCTGATAGTGGGACACATAGGGGCAGTATTGACATGTTGCTCTTACAAACGTAGATAGTTGACACAATAATAGGTTTTGCATTAGTATGGCTCTTCTGTCGGATTTGGTGTCTTACTCACATGTTTGTTATTATTTCATGTCTTCAGTTATCATGAAAGTGCCAGAATGTTACTGTTGTTACATGGAACACACCAAACATATGAGGCAGAACTCTGCACATTCTGTGTAAATCTGTACAGTTGCGGAGTATGTGTCTGTAACAAAATATCAGCTTTCTGACACCAATACACACACTGTATGGCAGCATCACAGGCCACATGCCATTACATTTATATTGCAGGACACACCCACCCAGACAGTTGTATTCCTCACACAGGCCAAGAGCTGCTTATCCACACTAATTGATCTATCATGTACCGTATGTGTGCGCCGGTATTTGCGCTTTCCGTCAGTGGCAGAGCTCACGTACGTGTCTGGGGGACTGGACATTGTTGTGGTGACACTGCATGACACCCTGCGGGACACATTACTTTTGTGTCTATTAACCTTCCACACTGACATTCACAGGGCATACGTTGTCATTCACATTTGTCGGAGTACATGCGTGTGTCTTGTACATGTTTTCTCATTTGTCCTGATGTCTTTCTTCTCACCTGTCCACCTAGTATCACTAGTTCTGTACATGTATTTTGGACAGGTTACCTTCATACCCCTAACCTGTACACATTATGGGTAAACGCCCTGACGTTTGACCTTTGACCTTGTTACATTTGTCATAGTGATGTGCCTTTCTGGTAAATTGCTGGCAAGGCATTACGGACTGTGCGGTAGATAATAGTGACTGACATTTCCATTACATGATTAGTAACACTCATAATATCCGTATTCATGGGTACGCCAGTATTCCCACGACGTTCTGACTTTGTCTGGGGTATATCTAATATAGTCCCTATGTGTATTTCATGTACTATGACTTAGTGCAGCTGTGTTATTCTGACAGTTTGCCAGTTATGGGGACCATCTTGGTCGTACGCATGTCCATCCATGATAATCGCCTACATGACACTGATATAGGGCCCTACATATTGCCAAAATGGTTTCCGCAATATCCAGTGGATGGTTTGCCCCATTATTGAGAATATAGGCGTGTGCTATACCCACATCACTCCCACGGGGCGGGCCTATGAAATCCCTGCCAAACAACACCTAGGCCCATTTCTGCATACCCATGATTCCGATACCTGACAACCCTCTACAGTACCCATTACACATGTTTAATGTGTGCGGTACTGAAGTGTGGAGACACTTATATGCACTCCCCACTCTCCGGATATCAGTTTGTACGTCATACATTCTATCGACACATGTGTCGTCACCCTTGCACCTGATACTGTTGCATGTACAGCTATTTCGTATTTGCTGTGGTCACTTGTTTTGCGTCAATGTCGGTTGACACTACGTAAGATTCAATTTTTGGAGTCCTGCAATGGACACCTATCTGCATGTTTAAAGTGTAGATCTTGCTGGACTGTCACTTTCTGGCCATTGGTTTGGAATGCTGCGGTTTATTCACCTTTCCTGCATATCTGTTTGTCTACCCATATTAGATATAACGTCGCCTATTTATGTACATATGTCATATCTACGGGACATAAGTCTGTTGTGTATACATATATACATGTACAATCCTCATTTCATAACTTGCTTTGGTTTACGTCTGTGGATTATGTGTATACACATATATCTATATCCATACCATACCTTTCCACTATACAGATTGTCGCAGAGTGTACAGCTGCTTGCCCCTTTATCTTCGCTGTGTTTTAAATAAACATGTGTCTATCTGGCAAAGTCGTGGCATTTCATTTGAGACTTACAGTGGGGATTTCTGGCAAGCAGTTCAGGTTACGACTGCATACCCTTCAGAGAATCCATGCTACTGACACACCCGTTATTCTATCCACTTTCTATGTTTGTTCTGGCACATATCTGGTGTTTGTCCCTATTTGTACCGGTAGTTTGCATGGCTTTGTCCGGTTTCATACTTTACGAGGTTAACAGGTTTGAGCCATGTATAACTAACATGGGGGAAACAGCATTCATTTACTATGCTGTGAGCGGATCACACACACACAGGCGCACTTGCATTTCCTTATTGTGGGTTATGTGCAGGCACACATGCATATCCTTATTGTGGGTTACATATGTTTAGTAAGTCTTTGTGCTTACGTGGGCTTTATTACTTGTGACAGTACCAGTAATTATCTGTAATACGGTTAACGGACGTTTGCGAAACACACGTTCACCTTTACATATTTAACTGTCTGTACATCACAGACGCATTCATTACACTTTCACATTATATGTGCTGTAGTCGTTGTTCAACCGGGACTGCATTCACGTTGGCCGGATGCTGTAACCACTATACGTTTGGTGTTCTGACTCATTTATATGCATACCCATAGTACATAGCTACATTAACATATGCCTCACCGCTTCACTTACGTCACAGGCATCCATTCTCCTGCTGGGAAAAATGGGGTACTACATGTTACACATTCCCTATTCCCTACTGCTCTGGACCCACGCTGCATATTTCATCACTGCAGGGATATTCAGAACCCAAAGGCTTATAGTCCTGACACATACAGGTCTTTAACTGTCAGGGTGTTCATGTGGTGATCTGGGTTTAGGCTTGTCCGCCTGGTGAACGGAACTGCCCTGACCATGTTCAAATGTCAGACAAAGCACATGGACAGGGTTTGTCCATTTTAAACATTTAATTTGTGTTTACAGACGCAGGTGTGTGGGCTCCTGTCAGCAGCTTATGATGTTGGCAATACATAATATGGGTGGGGGCGGTTACGATACATAATCCACGGTGAGTGGTGTTCCCATTCACATTTGACTATTTCCTGTATTCATTCTTACGAGGGTTATTATTTTGCACATGACTTAATTATGAATTAACTACTGGTATGCAGTAGTACAGTCAACATATGTGACGGCTTGTTACAGTATATATGTACGGACCTCTGTAATAATGGGGACTACCCCACATCCTTCACAGCATTTCCTGCTTATGTACATACTATTATTCCTTGAACTTTCGAAGCTTGTGAGAGCAGTAATTACATCTGTCCCTATTTGTCCACCCATCCTTTTAGGCTTTGTCCAGGTTTTGTTGCTGTAATAGGTTGAGAGGTGGTGTCGGTATGTAATTGAGCTGAATATATACTGTCGATAATTCAGTGGGGAGTAGGGTTACCACTTGTTCCTCTTTGCGAGGGGAGGTCCCAGTTTGGACAGTTGTGTCCTGCGATGACACCTAAGACATGGCAAATGTCCTGTGATTTTAAGACAATAATATATTTCTTCATTTCTGTACTAGTTGCATGATACAGGTATTTTGTATCTGGTACACGTAACTATTATTTGGGATAGATAAGCTATTCAAATGCTATGGCATTAGCTTTTATCTTGGCATACACGTGTAATTCTGTACTTTGCACAGGCCGGGGGTATATTTTATCCTGCAAATTCTCACATTTCTACAAGGGATGTCCCACCTTGGCCATCTGAACGGGTGGCAACCCTAGTGGGGTGACCTGCATGGTGGACAGCTGTTCCATCCTGCGTAGTATGAATTTCATGTCTGTGTAGATACTGACCAGTACCGTGACTACACATACATGTTTTGTCCAGATGTGTACAGTAATGGACACCATGGCATGTAAACAACTCTGAGGTTTCAACAGGTTACTTATCACACGCGGGATGTACACACATTTTGCCGTAACATTAACGCACGGGCATTTGGATTTACGTACCTGTGATGGGATGTTTACAAATGTGGGATACATATTTGCAATCCGGACACTGCCTAGGACGATACTTCCTACTACGTATGGGGAATACCCGCTATGTGTAGGTGTATGGATGCGCAAGGCTGGTAGCTGGATTTGGTGGACATTCGGACATGGGTGCGGGTTATGTGCTATACAGGGGTTGTTGCGTATTGCATTTGCATGCATGGGTTCTACTTTTGGATATCCCGGTTCCGCATATTGCATCCTATGTGTATGTGACGGTTACGTTCATGTGTATAGCACATTTTAATATACATATGTTTGTGTGTGTTTGGTATACAATGTGGACTGTCAGGTTTCTTTACGGTTGTTATATAGCCACAACTGCCCAGCTGTGTACTATCACTACCACTGTGGGACTGCTGGTGACCATACCCATGGGGCTAGACGTGCGTATTGGTGGCGTGCTGACATGATGCGCTTCACTTCCACTGGGTATAACTTCTGACAGTGCAGTACATTACGGACACACGATTTTAAATATCATTTGTTCCATGGACGGTAACTCATATTATGTTGCGTGCATTACTGTTTGGTTCTCCATTTTGTGTGGCCGGGAACTGTCTTGCATGCTTTGCATACGTTTCATTATCCACGGACACTGATAGGTGCGATTACTATTGCAGGCAGGCTATAATATTCAGCAGTTTAGGTTGCTCATTGCCAGCCGACATTGACACGCCTCCGGCCGCAGCTTAGTAACGCCCCATGCACTCGCGCACGTGTCCTATGGACGTGGATGTGGTAGCGGCGCACCTTCATTAATATGCATATGGCGCTACTACACCATTTATACGCCACACGGCCAGTGCAGGCCTTACACTAGCCTTGCGCCGAGCTTCATGAATCCGGGGGAAAATGTTTCTCTGAAATATTCACAAAGTAAAATAAATAAAGCAAACTAACAAATATATATAACCTTTATTAAAACTTTTTAAAATTAACTTGCACCTTGGTTTATGCCCTTACAAACTTGTAAAACTGACTTATACCTTTACAAACATGTAAAACTATATTTAAATCATGTACATTAAATACTACTAGGAATTCCATGGGAACAGACCAGCAGATGACAAAATTAAACAAGCTAATAGTGAGATTAATTAAACAATTACAAAAAAATCTCTCAAACTCAAATAGGTGAATGAATGAATGAATGAATGAATATTAACCCAATTAATAGGTGCAAATTCCATTTCATACTATTGTTATATTTTAAATGTAGTTACTAATTAATTCTTTAATCTATTTTGATGGTGTGGCATAAATAAATATTAATCATGCGCCTTTCTTTAGTAGTGCATCATAAACATTTAAAAATCTACACTGAATATGTGCACATATATTGCTTGGTTATTAAAAGAAAATTAATCTCCTGCCCGCCTGTTCCAGGGGGGGTGCAAGTGATCCCCCTTGCACCTGCCTGCAGGTGCTCTTGCCTACAATGAAGAGGCAATCTATCTGTCCATAACTTAAAATAACATCTCTTATATATTACAATGACATTAAAGTTACATTTTAAGTTGTAAAACCTTAAAGTCAGCAAACTCTGTTTGTCTTTCTGAATGCTCCCTTGAAGAAATAATGGTCTCCTTAAATTCACTGCTGTAGTATTCATCACATATGCGACTCCCTGCCATGGAAGCCTGACATCCGTCCAGTCTACCAAAGCCTACCATTGCTTTAAATATGCTGAATGTCACCCAAACACTCCTTGCATAGAGTAGGGTATAAAGGTGACATTCAGCTGTACTATCCTCAGAACTTCTTTGCTGCTACTCTGAACGCTGATTCTAACCATCACTCTGTTTGCCTACATCTGTTTTCTGCCATTTTTACTGCATTTTTTGTATTTCGGTGATTACTCCTGTTTGTTGAAGTCCCCACCATTGTAGATAAGTAACCAGTTGGGGTTTTGTTCTTTTTCCTGAATATTTTTGTGCTGTTTGGGATTAACATCATCCAGGAAGGGTAAATGCCAGTGTGAGAGATAGATTCCCCATAAAGTCCACCATGATAAGTGCCTTTTTTGCCTAGAACTATACGTCTTGTTCAATTTGTCAGGTGTTCATCCCAAAAACCCTTCATAGTTTGCTTTCTTCCCTTTCATTGTATCTTGAGAATCAGTGTCTTAAACTTCTTGCTAAAATTCAATGGAAGGAACATCCTACCCCAAGGGTTAGCCATCAGGGAAGAAGAAGCTGGAAAAGGTAAGACTGGAATCTTCCACTGTCCAGCCTCTGCCAACTGTTTCTTCCGAGGTTGTTACAAACCTGGAGACTCGCCTGGCTGTGTTGTCAGATTTCTCTGCCATGACCGATTTGGAGGCCAGTGAGGATCTGGTGGGCAGCACATCTGACAAGGCTTTGCAGGCATCAGTTTTGGACATTCAGGGGAAATCACAGTTGATTGTTTCTGCGGGGTCAAGGGGGGGTTCTGCAGATTCTACTTAGGGAAGATGTTCCTACTACTGTTGTCAAATGCTGTTCTGAGTCAGATCCTTCTCAGTTTTCTAGGGCAGATTTTCCCTTAAAAAGAAACTGAAAATTAAACATGTTTCTTCTGCTCCTAAGGATCCACAAAGTGAGTGTCATGCCTTTACTCTGGGGTTACTTAATGCTTTACTGCCACTACGGCCTCCTGTAGAGGTTTCGGTTCCTCCTCTTCCTTGGTCCTCTTCTCCACTTAAGATGCTCAGAGAACTGAATTTTTCTGAAGAAGAGTTAGATTCTGATGAAGAATCCCTTACTTATTCCACTCCGATTCCTTCTCCTTTGAACTATGGGTCAGAGAAAAGGAATCGAATAGTCCTGATACTCCTTCTGAGGAAATTTCCTTTGCAGACACAATCTGTAGGATAATGGAATTTTTTAAGAGGGATTGGGCTCAAGTCTCTGAAATCCATAACAGGGGTCTACTTCAGTAGACCAAAACCCACTTACCTGACTTTCAAAAGATCAAGACAAAAAACCTGAAACTCCAGAAGACCAACCGCTCGGAAAACACCAGCATATCACTCCTTTTGAGGCTGCTGCGTCAGCTTCCTTGCAAAATTGTTCTTAAGACAGTTCTTTTGTTAGCTGTTACTTCTGCCAGATGGGTGTCTGAGTTGCAAGCCATTATGGCTTGTCTGCCTTTTTTGATATTCCATGAGGACAAAGTGTCCTTGCATATTAATCCTTCTTTTATGCCTAAAGTGGTTAATGAGCTATCATGTAATCAGTCTATTCATTTGCCTACTTTTTTCCCCTCAAACAAACTGACAGTGAGAAGGTGCTGCATACTTTGAACCTGCATAGACAGCGCAGATTTTATTTGGATAAAACTAAAGTTGTCAGAAAATCTGATCAGTTATTTGTTTCCTTTCATCCTAGGTCTTTAGGGTTAGCTGATCCCAAGCAAACTATTTCTACTTGGATTTCAATGACTATTTCTTTTTGTTACACTTTTTATGGCAAGAGCCTTCCTTCTTCTGTAAAGGTTCATTCTATTAGAGCTGTGGCTTCTTCTCGTGCTTTTTTCAAGAGCTTAGATACTAATTCTATTCTTGGAGCAGCTACCTGAACTTCTGTGCATAACTTTACCAAACACTACAAGTTGGATGGTATCTCCAGACCTAGAACTGGTTTTCTTAATGCCATTCTTCATGGCTTCTTAAAGGGCTCTATTGTTGCTTTCTCCTTCTAAGTTTCTTTTTAGCTTTTGTACTCTCCCATATATGATGAATACTGCAGTGGTGAATGTAAGGACATAGTTGTTGTTGTTGTTGTGTCTTTCGGCTTTTCCCGGTTAGGGGTCGCCACAGTGGAACTCCGGTCCGCTAATGATTGGTAGTTTATTTTTACGTGCCGAGTTACCAGCCCTGACTCACAACCTTCAACGAAGGTACGCCCATTCACGCTTGTCTCCACGCAAAAGATGCTCCAGCTGAGAATTGAACTGGACAGCATCTCACTGTGAGGCGACAACGCTACCGCAACACCACCACCGCGGGTATAGTGCAGTTGTATAAAATCTTACCGTAACAGTAGATGTCCTTGTCTTCAGTGCTGCATTAGTCACTCCCTCCCTCCATCTCCTAGTCCTGGTGTTCCTTCTGGGGCAATCAGTTCTGAGGATGGTACATCTGAATGTCACCTTTATGCCTTTTACTATGCAAGGAGCATCTGGGTGACATTCGGCTTACCTTTAAGCAATGGTAGGCTTTGGTAGACTGGCCGGATGTTGGGCTTCCGTGGCAGGGAATGCCATACATGATAAATACTGCAGCAGTGAAGGCAATGATATCTACTGTTATGGCAAAATTTTACGCAACTAGTTCTTATTTTTATTTATTTAATTCAGAGATCTCTGTAGCTAACCCCAGTACATTAAGGCAGTATCTCTGAAAAACAACACATTCAATTGGTTGCACGTAGTACCTAAAATCAAGCAAAATAAAGTGGAAAAGGTATGAGTTAGAACAACACAGATTATAGCACTGTGACTTAATTAGTACTTGAAACTAGCAGTTGCAACAGAAGAGTGATAATGGTGTGATTACAGAACACTAGACTCAAACATATTTTGCAGCCACAGTTTAGAAATAAAGCTGCGTGTTAAATGAACAAACACTTCATCATAAGAGCCCCTCATTATAATCAAAGTAGTCAGTATCAATGCACCACTGTAAAAGAATGACCTACAAAGCCATTCATTTCCATTTAAATCAAGCAGAAAATTAAATCATTCTACATGGTGAAGCTACATTTCTGCATAAGGCAATCTTGTGTAGTGTCATAAAACTTGTATAGCTGAGAATAACAACGACGTACATTGCAAAGAAAAGTTATTTTCTGAATATGGAAACTTTGTCATGAAGGACATGTTTTGTTAGTCTTGAAGGTATAATTTAAACAATGCAGGTAAAAGATAAAATTAACCATGAGTATGATACTCTGTTTACTCATGTTGTTGACCAGTTTCAGTGCTTTTGATATGAGACACAACTTGCTATACAGAGAGACTCGAGCTAGGATACCCAGACAAGTTTAACTGTAGTATATATCTACACCATAATAAGTAATGCCATGCCATGCCATGCATACTACCAGCGATTCATACTCTGTGCTGTCTTACAGCACAATACATTTATGTCTGCAACAGCAGTAAAGCTTCCTAGATGACACTTAACAAGAGTCACTGGAGCAGTGGCTAATATGAAGGCAAAATATGCCAGCTTAATCATACCAGTTAGCTATGTACTAGAGGCTTTATAAAGCATAACTGTCAGAACACTGAAACTAGTATCTCAGCTACAAGCTGCAAATATATATATATAAACTGATTTACGCCTCTGTAGTCAAATCAGTATTCTCCTAAAAATATTTAAATAAGATAAGTGATAAAAGTAACATTATGGTTAATATTGTAACTCACCTGTTAGAAAAAGCCAGTTGTCTATACAGCACACACTAGTTTCACCCCCACCCCTACATTTCTTACAGCATATGACTGACAACTGAACTATTCAGACTGTTGAACAGCATTTACCTTTACTGTAAATTGAATAACTAGTGACAGATGCTGAAGTTCATTGTATTGTATTTGTACTAAATAGACATTGGCATGCATACCATCAAACACTGCAGTAAACACAGTTATATATACTGTACTATAATATAATTAACTGCAGTACCTATTGTTTTGACTTAAGCTATCCGTACCTATGTGTGATGTTTTCTTTGTTACCTTTTATTAGGTATGTTACTATCTGCAAACTGACATCACTGACACCTCCCATATGAGTAATTTAGAGTTTGCCACAGTGCCCAGTCCAGGTCATGGCTGAAAGGTGTCCAAGGACCGGACCATCTACTCATTTATCAAATGATATATGCAGATGATGGAATAATGATTTACTAATGAAAACAGGAAAAGAAATTATGTCCTAAAGATATGTAAACATAACTGAGGTGAACAAACAGTCACAGTTTTTAGTCATTTAAGCAGGTAACTGAGCCTCAGTATGTACCTGACTATGAAGGGGTAAAGCAGTCCAAAATTGTTGGAGATGCAAATATGGAGAATACTTGGAGTAGCATCAGCAATCATGTAGTGGCCTACTGTGGTAGATAGCCTGGACACTTCCCTGCAGTATGCGCGAGGTAAGATCTGATGCCAAAGAAACATACCATCAATATCACAATTTCATCATTCAGGAGATAACTGATCATATCAGAGTAGACTGGGACATTGTATAGGACTTGTTTGGCATGTCACCACACACAGATTCTGTAAGACTTTTTAGTCTTCCCACACTAGTGAAGAGCAAGATATGTTTCCCTCATTCTATTTTAGTTACAATGGACCTTTGAAGACTGACAGGGGACATGCTCAGCCTTTAGAATACTCAACAAGTTCCTCAGTATAATGCTTCCACATGTAAAGGAGCATATGTGGTTTCCTAGCACATGATAAAAAAAGCTAACATGATGAATTCCTTCTATGTTACTGCCTGTATCCCTGAAGTACAGTGTGACATAGATTGCACACATGTAGCAAAAACATCTCACCTGATACACTGTCCCAAAGGATTGTGAACTGGAAGGGATACCATTCTGTAAACTGCCAGGTAGTGTCTAATGCATGTGGGGTTATAAAAGACTCTATATGATATGATATGCAAACTGTGCCAGGGGACAATTTTTAATGTAAAGGGGCGGGGGTGTCAATTGATAACCATGTCCTGTAACCACTCTACTGCCTTGTTACAGTACGATTTGGACACCCATGCCATAGATTGTGTACAACTGTGAGACTGTGGCCTGGATTGGCTCTGCTCATGAATTGCCCTGCCATTTGATATTGGGTATTGTTTTCACCCACGAGAGTGGCAGAGTGTCATAAACAACCAAATGCTGGTGGAAACTGTGTGCCCTGCAATGACCCCCACCCACACATAGTCATTCCTGGCATGTGCCTTTCCCTGACCTCAAACAACATTTTCAGTATGAACAAGTACAGACAGTGATGATGGTACTGGAAATCCCCCAAAGAGAGGTGGAGATAGAAGCATTGTGAACTATAATAGACCTCATAAGACCAATCAGTACTATGTCATCAAACTCATTATTCTCATAGATTCCATGCAAAACAGCAATCGGCTCTATGACAGATGGGATTGCAGCAGATTGCACCTGGATGTTCTACTGGTTTGTACTTATTATCACTGACATGCCAAATGCCAGCTGTGAGATGTAATGCACTGGGCACTCCTGCAAGGCAGGTAATGGTGGGCCTACCCTACCCTAACCAGATGTTGTGTGCCCATCTTACTTCACAGCTATTGAAGGAGCATTGTTTGTGTTCAGAGCCAATGGGAAACCCCCACTAGGGATAGTGAGTGCTTGAATTATACAAACTCATGTTTATCTGCGACAGGGTGACACCTTCACTGTGTATTATTGGAAAATGCCCACCCATGAAGAAGACAAGCAGGGCCACTGTCTCATCAGACTGTGATTTTGGTATTTATGTCTCATCATCATCAGGCCCTGAAAAAGGGGCAATATCAGGCTGTTGTCCTACTGGAGCCTTTTACAGTGGTCAGTATAACTGTGTTCTACCTTATGAATCCAGAAAAAAGCATGTCAGAGTGACCAAGAAATCCTGTAGTCAAACTGAGTCCCTGTAGCCTGTACACTAAAATGTACTTGCAAGGGATGCCACTTAATCCCAACCTAACTCTGCTCTGCCTGGAGTAAAACTGAGTCACTGTAGCACGTACACTAAATGCATACCTGCAAGGTCTAACACACAATCCCAAACTACATCTGCTGTACCTGAAGCAAAACCAAGTTACTGTAGCATGTACACTAAAAGCTTCCCTGTCAGGTGTATTACATAATCAACACTTACCTCTCCTGTACCTGAAGTAAAACTGAATCACTGTAGCATATACACTAAATGCATACTTGCAAGGTGCAACACACAATCCCAACCTACAGCTGCTGTACCTGGAGTAAAACTGAGTCATTGTAGCATGTACACTAAATGCATAAATGCAAGGTGTTCCACATAATCCCAACCTACAGCTGCTGTACCTGGATTAAAACTGAGTAGCATGTACACTAAATGCATAAATGCAAGGTATGCCACATAATCCCAACCTACCTCTGCTGTACCTGGAGTAAAACTGAGTCTGTGTAGCTTGTACTTTAAGCGTGTCAATGCAAGATGTACCACACATTCCCAACCTACCTCTGATGTACTTACAGTAAAACTGAGCCACTCGAACGTGTACACTAAACACATTCCTATAAGATGTACCACACAATCATAACCTTGCTCTGCTGTACCTTGAGTAAAACTGAGCCACTGTAGCATGCACACTAAACAAACTGCTGCAAGGTGTACCACACAATCCCAACTCACCTGTGGTGTACCCATAGTAAAACTGAATCACTGTAACATATACACTAAATGCATCCCTGCCGGGTGTACCACACAATCAAAACTTACTTCTGCTGTACCTGCAAGAAAACTGAGTCACTGCAGCATGTACATTAGAAGCATCCATGCAAAGTGTACCACACAGTCCCAACCTACCTCTGCCTAATCTGTAGGAAAACTGAATCACTGTGGCATGTATACTAAGCACATAACTGAAAGGTGTAGCACACAATCCCAACCTTGCCCTGCTGTACCTGGAGAAAAACTGAGTCACTGTAGCATGTACACTAAATGCATAACTGCAAGATGTGCTGCATAACACCAACCTACCTCTGCTGTATCTGGAGCAAAACTGAATCACTGTGGCATACATACTAAACCTTTGCTGCAAGATGTACCTCACAATACCAACCTACATCTGCTGTAGTTGTAGTAAAACTGAGTCACTGCAACATGTACATTAAACACATCCCTGCAAAGTAACACACAATCTCAACATGCCTCTGCCTAATCTGTAGAAAAACTGAATCACTGTTGCATGTATACTAAGCACATATCTGCAAGGTATAACACACAATCCCAACCTACCTCTGCTGTTCCTAGAGTAAAACTGTGTAACAGTAGCATGTACATTAAATGTATCACTGCAAGGTGTACTACACCATCCCAACCTACCTCTCCTGTACCTAAAGTAAAACTGAGTTACTGTAGTATGCACACTAAACACATCCCTACAATGTGTACCACATCTCTGCAAGGCGTACCACACAATCACAACCTACCTCTGCTGTATCTGTAGTAAAACTGATTCACTGTAACTTGTATGCTAAAAGCATTCCTGCAAGGTATACTACACAGTCCCAAACTACCTCCGCTCCCATCATGATGTTGCTGAATACCTGATGTTCGTAAAAAATGGGCAACCTTTGGTGTCCTCCAAAGCTAGTTATGAAAACAAAATTGCCACTGATTCTAAAGACAACCACAAAGCATTCTATAGCTATGTCAAGAATCGCAATGACAACACCCAGATCTGCTCTGAGTTACAGCACAATGGCACTAAATATACAAAACTAACTAATATTGCCAACATCCTGGCAGATAGGTTCAGTGCTAACTTTACCCCCCTCTCACCCCTAAAGGGCCCATCTCTATACCGGAAGAATGCAAAGTTCTTGTAATCATGGCTGCACAGGTAAAAACCTCACTCTCCAAATCCAAGAACACAGCATCCATGGGACCTGACAACATCACAGGCTGCCTTCTACATGAACAGCAGAATGAACTGGCACTCCACCTAAGTACCATGTTCAGTCATAGCCTCACCTCTGGCTTTGTGCCCATTGAATGGCGCACCATGACAGTTATCCCACTCCACAAAGGGGGAGCCACGACAGATCCCGGGAACTACGGCACCATTACCCTGATGAGCCTGGTCTGCAAGACCATGGAACTTATCATCATGGAACTCATAAACAAAGACATTGGCGATCTCCAAACTCTGGACCCCACACAGTTCAGGTTTGTAAAAGGCAGATCATGTCTTCTAAACCTGATAGACTTCTTTGAAGCAGTCAACAAAGCCATAGATGAGGGTAAGGTAGTTCACACAGCCTATCTAGATCTTGCCAAGGCATTTGACACCATCCCCCTCTCTGGAATTATAGATAAACTCACTAAACTAGGTATAAATCCCTATGTCACAAGATGGGTTGCCAACTGGCTTATTGACAGAACCCACACTGTGAAAGTAGCAGACTCCAAATCCAACTTCAGACCAGTGACAAGTGGAGTACCACAGGGGTCAGTCCTGGGTCCTCTCCTGTTTGGTATCTACTTCTCTGAAGTACAGACTAACACAGCAGGTCTTTGGCTAACTAAATTCACAGATGACTGCAAACTAGGAGCCATAATCGAAACTCCTAACGATGTGGACATCCTACAAAAAGGCCTGACTGAGACAGATGCCTGGTGTCAAAGCCATGGCCTCAAGCTCAATGCCAAAAAGTGCATTGTCATCCCATTTGGTAAAAACTCTGTTCCCATGAACTACCACATCGGCGGTAGTCTACTTAACACCAAAAGTGTAATAAGAGACCTTGGGACACAGGTGGACAGTAGTCTCTCCTTTGATAATCACATCACCACAGTGGTCAGGAAATCCTTCTACATGGCACACCTCCTCACAAAAGGTTTCTCATCCAGAAAAAAAGAGGTCATTGTTCCCCTCTACTCATCACTCATTAGACCCATTATAGAGTACAACACCCCTTTTGGTATGTACATCACAAGACATCTACAACAACTGGTAAAGCCACAGAAATACCTCACAAAGAGGATTACTGGCCTCAAACAGATGCCATACGCAGACCGTCTCAAAGAACTCCAGCTTTACTCCATTGCATATCGCCTACTCAGAGGTGATCTCTGCCTAACATACAAAGATATGTCAAACCCAGAGCTGTTGGACATGCTCCACTTAAAGAAATCCCAATCCCTCTGAGCTACACGCTCTAGGGACCTAAACCTTGTCACCACAATAAACAGAACATGCTGGAGGGATAAATGTCTGTCCCAGAGACTTCCCATACTCTGGAACAGACTACCTATCTATGTCAAACAGAGCTCCTCATTAGCACTCTTCGAGAAAAATCTTGATGATTGGATGGGAAATAGGAAATTCACCCTGGGGATCACTTCTGTGGCTTTGCTTGACCAGGGCACAGGAAAATAATTTTCTTGGGTGGCGAAAGCCAGGGTACTTTTTTGACTAGGCTTATATAGGCCCTAGGGCCAATAGTCTAGTACCTACCTATGAACCTATGAACCTATGGTCAGCCTACAGTCTCTATTTATGCATTGCTGTTGTATAGAAATCTGTTCATGAATCATCCATCAAGGCACATAACTCCTTAAGCCATTATCCATTCATTCAGGGAATTTTGAGGAACAACTGACTCCCTGCAAGGTCTCCAAAAACTCCTATGACCATGACAGCCTGATGTTCCTGTCCTCCCATAGATGACCTTTCAGCTATGGAGCATTTCTTTCCCTTGCCATGGCATAGGATGTTGGTAACAGGTGCATGATGCTGTCATAGAATGTACAGCTGTATACTTCACAACATTTATATTATGCACCACTGTCTACCATTCTTGTAAAGGGTAGTCAAAATTACTTCCCCTAAACAAGCACTATCCATTTGTTGTAATTTCCTGAATGTGGACATAATTTTCAACAAGAAAGAAATTGTCAAGCTTCTGCTGTCCACCTGATCCTCCTGAAATGCAGACACCTGTGAAAAAGTGACACATAGCTATGGACTGTATACTACCTGGACAGGTAAGGTAATATCTGTAAATAAAGGAATAATTTAGTTATGCAATGTTATATTAAGAAGGACAGCTATGGGGTCTTACTTGTCACATACTGGTGTATATGCATTTCCCAAAGAGCTCATCGAATTTCTTAGGACCAATATGCATGTGTATGGATATTTAGTCATCTCTCCTGTCATCATTAGGGGTCACCTTGGTAAACACTGGTGAAACTGTTTTACCTTAATAGAATATGGAAGGATACAAGCATAGAGCCATAGGACTGCCATACTCACCATCAGAAATAACCATATAGATTAGACAGGCCATACTCTCACAATGTGTAATGACAGCCATTTACAAAGACAGGTTGTCCTGATGTGATAGGCCGCCTCATTGCTAATACAGTCTACATACAATATACACATCTAAGCATACATCTTCATATTCTTAACCTTTTGCAATGTGAATACAAGTGCAACAGTGCACATTCTTAGGAAGGTAGACAAAAACATCTTACCTCATAGTTTTAGAGTACTATGCACCTCTTGATTATTGCATAGAGGTCCACAAAGTGCTTCTTTTCCTCCTAATAATGTTGCTTCATATGCAGGATACCTTCCCAAATCTGCATGACACAGTATACAAAATGACAATGTGCCTCTAAACCACTACAGTTGTATACCTGTTCGGATGACACACAGGCAAATTAGGTCAAGCTGTGTGAACTTTTATAAATCACTTTATTCTGCTGTTGTGTATCAGCATTGGCATCAACCCCTTTCTACCATTTTGTACATGGGATCAGAGTATCATATCACCAGTGACCAAATCACCTAGAGCTAATGTTCACATCTCCGGGCGAATAGATCTATTGTATATATGCCACTTAGAATGCAGCTTGCTGTATGTGCCAGACTCTGACAGCATGTGATCATAAACTTGTGCAGGAGAATTACATAAGGACAAATGTTAATGTTGATCTACAGCTACGTGATGCAATACTCACAACTCAGATAACACGTAGTAAGTGGGGTTCACAGGCTACCATTTAGTTCCTCACAAAAGTGACACCATTTTCTGCAGAGAATAGCATCTTTTTTTACTGTCTGCCAATGAGCTCCTGCATGGTGCATGAAGGAAGGCGGTCTTCCATGGCTAATTCATGTAGTACCTACTGGGCCTTTGTGATGGTGATTTCAAATGTTTGGTTCCCTATGTGACCTTACTTAGCTGTTGACTTCAGCCAAAAGCATCATCAGGAAGGGGGAATGGTGCAGGCATCTTAATGGGGAGCCAGGCTTGTTGTCAAAGTGATAGAAATGGGCATCATGGGTGCATGTGTGTTGCCTTCATATGCTATGTTCTGTCAATATTTATTTCTAAATGCTGTTCACATTTGGGAATTCCTACAGAATCCTAGATGTTATTTGGTGTGACTTTCCATTTACTGCCTTCTCCTTTTTCAACACTCTTTCCTTCCGCATTTATGCATCTGACAGGTGTCCACATATGTTATTACCATAGCACTGCAGGTGCAAACACTTTATGGCTGCAGTTTTCTGTGTAACTTTATATCATCATGTGACGAGACATGCATAATCTAGCTAATATACTGCTTTATTGCTAAGATATATTCATCTGAGCATTCACATTTTCATATCTTGCAAGGTCACACTATGTGACATGCAGCCACTGGATGGCTTGTGTTTTGCACTTCTGTATATAAGTTTCACTGCACTGTTGTGTGTACTTGCATAGTTTCTTTGCTGATTATTTAACAACAAACCCCTACCACAACCCCCCAAGTAATCAGACCAAATATATTTCCCAGCTCACCATTGTCAGGATCACTCTTTTATATGATTACTAAGGCTCAGATATATTTTTCTCTCTGCCTAAAAAACACCGCATACCTCATTCAGACTACCCTCCATAATCTTTATACTCCTTCTTAAGAGTAACATTGAACCTAACCCAGGCCCAACAACTCCCTTTCTTTAATATCAAAACTACTCCCATCTTACAGTGGCATGTCCCTTCTTCAATGCACATAGCATCCTAAACAAGCTAGACCACATAAGTGTTATTTCCTAGCACAATCCAGGCATTGTAGCAGGTACAGAATCCTGAGTCAAAAAAGACTCCCTCAACTTGCAACACTTTCTAACCTCTTAAAAGTATGTTATCAATGCCAGACCAGGCAAACAATCAGGGAGAGGTTCTCCAATCTTGTACATAAATAAACTAAACCCAAAAGTCATTACACAGGGAAACTCCTCCTCAGACTCCAGTCCTAACTGGATTCTCCTAAAATTTCCAACTCAAAAAGGCAAACCACTACTGATCTCTACAACCTAGCTACCACCCTCTGCTTCCCTAGATACATTCAAATAACTAATCACTAACATTTGTAATAACTGTCCCAAAAATAATAACAAAATCATTGTAGGTGACTTCAATCTTAGTTATCTTGGCCCTCTTTCATCTTATATGGGTACTTTCCTAGCAGACCTAGGTCTCCTACAGCTCATAACAAAAACAAGACCTAAACTCAGGTCCAGCAAACACTCCACATTCAACCTGATTATTACAAACACACCAAACTCCATTACCAACATAAGCATTCTGCCACCATAACTATACAGTAGCGGTAAGCCTAACCAACTTTGTAGTCCGTCTGCAAGACAAATTCTTCCTAGTAATCCACAGACTTTATAAACCCACCAAAACTGAATGGCTATCCAATGAAGTCAAACATCTTTTAACTCTAAGGGATGAAGTATGGCAAAAACAGAAACAGACCCCAACAACTGACAACCACACCTCCCTTATAGTCTTGTGTATCCTGGCCAAGAAGTCTATCAAAAGGCACAAAAGAAATCTTCAAACAAAGGGACAAATTGCTATCTTACACCCCCCCCCCCCTTTTAGAAAGACATTAACCTAATTACGGAAAGAAAACCTCTTCATGATACCCTGACTAAAAACACAATTCAATGTGGTACAGCAAAATTTTCTCCATAAGATTTTCTTAAAGAATTTAGCAGTCTCTCATCAATAAACAACATGCCTTCCACAGATCATGCATTGCCTACCCCACCACCATTCATGGCCATTTCCACTTCAAATGCATATGTCCTAAAGAAGTCTCTATTCTACTTGAAAATATTTTCACTAACATGCCTCCTGGATCTGACAACATAAACCCCTAGTTCATATATCTTTCTGAGGGCAGCATCTATGTCTTCCTCCCACCTGCATATATAATCTGTGTCTCACACAAAACATCATGCCACAGATTTGGAAACCTGCTCTAATTAAATGGTTCCCTTTGTTCTCTAATTGATGACATCTTGCTAAACTCAGATAGTAGCCTCTTTGCAGGTGCCCTGTTTCTAGATCTAACAAGGGCATTTGACCTAAATGACCACTATCTTCTTGAAAACAAACTAATTGAATTTGGTATCAGTCTAGATTCTGCTCCCGTGTTTAAAAAATTCCTCTCTGACAGACACTTCAGAGTTACGATAGGATCCTCCCAATCAGAATCTGCACCTGTTACCAAAGGTGTAACACAAGGATCCATTCTTACCCCCTCCTCCATATTAATTAACAAACTTGCTTGTAACCTCCTCCATTTCCCACTTATCCTGTATGCTGATGATATGATCATTTACCAATCAGGTCACTCTCACACCAACATTCACTATCAACTCCAGTCAGACCTACGTGAGCTCCAACAATAGCTCATAAACCATAAACCACCTCTCAACCCCCTACAAGATCAAAACTATGCTTTTTGGAACTCCGCAGAAAATTTACCAAGCACATGACTTTTAACTATCATGGACAAACACAATCATTCCATAGAGACAACCTCCACCTTCAATTATCTAGGACTGTGGCTTGATCAGTTGCTAAATTTCCATTTCCACATAGACAAAGTGAGAGCCAAAATAAACTCCCTTCTCTTGTGGGCTAAAAATATCTCCCCTTTTCTATCCCAACAAGCCAGAGCAATTATTGATAAATGAGTTTGTCTTTCTCATCATGAATATGGGCTCACAATTTTTGCTTTTGCCTCGAAGAAAAAAACATTGCCGCACTCCAGACTATCTCTAACAGTATCTTCAAATTCATTACAAACTAATCTCTCCGTGAATATCACTGTATCACCCTGGGAAAAGCCAAATGGCTACCCAGCAAGAAACAAGATCTGACCTCCTTTTAGGAACTTAGCTCTACAAACTATAACCTACTTTTAGGATCCCAGCTCTACAAACTACCCCAATTCCAAACATATATTTCCCTTGTAGCTATGCTTCACAAAAAACTTTTCACACAACCTGAGACACAACTCACTAGCCACATCAACACTCATTACCCCTAGAACCAAACTTCACAGCACTGCACAAGCATTGTCCTCTCAGCCACCTACTCTTTGGCAAGTTCTCTCAACCAACCTTAATAAAATCAATGCTTATTCCAAATTCAGAATGCAACTCAAAAAGTACTTCTTCATCCAAGCCAGATGATCCTACTTCCACACAGGACATATCACCTAACCTATCTCCTTTCTGAGTCTTTTCTCCTCTCTAAAGTTTAACTGAAGACTTACCCACTTCAGAAACTAATGTATATATTGTACATTACTCTCTGTCTTATTGTACATTGCACTGTGCTTGTTCACTGGAATGTGTATACATAGTTTTATTGTTCTATGCCAGTTAGTATCCATTATTCTTTTATTGGTTACATTTCTGTATTTTTTATTTATTTATTTTTTTTATTAAATGTTTTGTATTTCACCTGTACTGAATCTGAAATTGGTCTATATTACTCAGTGCACTACCTTGGCAGACAAACCAACAAATAAATAATTGTACCCTGATGCAGAGAACATAAGTGCTGCATGTCTTATTTTGGATACTTAATGACTCTATTTCTGTGGTATGCCCTTTAGCTGCATAAGCTTTGAGCAGAAGTTCAGTGCATATCTATGAATCGTGACTTTTACCCCACATCTGAAAACTACAGCAACAGGACAGCAAAGAGGCAAGATGAGTGAGAAGAAGAATAAACATGTGGTACTGTGTTGTAGAGATATCTTTTCCAGATGTGGGCAGGGGTTAAATTTAATACCCAGCAAGATGCAGCTATACTCTTCTTTACATAAATATTTTTAAATTCTCTGCAATGTCAATCATCTCATTTCATAGCTGCAAATTCTAAATAAGTGCTATTCCAATCTTACTAGTAATAAGAAAATAAAGTATTAATTTTAGTTGACCATGTAACCTTCTAGTGTCTTCCAGAAGAGTCATTTGGTCCCTTATTTCGTCATATTCTGTTGCTGCCTTTGAAGTTTATCTGTGGGCATTATTAATACACTGTATCCTATTTCACATGCTTATGTAATTGTGTAACAAGTGTTGAAGCGTTATTATCCTCGGTATAAGCCTTGTGCCAGTGTAGAGGTCATCTTCAGCATGGTATGCATACTTTAGTACATATTGTACTAAACCACTTTTTTGGTCTATCCATTTATTAAGCAGACCTTTGCCTCACAACTATTTCCTCACAAAGCTCTAAGACATATAAAATACCCTTCAGTCATTTTAAAAAGAAAAGAAATATGGCACAATTTAATGACAGATTCTGTTTTTGTTTGTTTTAATTTCTTAAACCTTATAAGATAAGGTCTTGTTATTCTTTATATAAAATATAACTCTCAGTTTGTGACATTTTGTCTCTTTGATGTCCTAAACAGGGCACGTCCTTCTGTCATCTTCATCTTTGCTCACATTTTAGTCTGGTATGAAAATCCTGTTTCTTGATCTTTCACAGATAACAGTCTCAGTAAGGCTTATAAGAAGCTTGTGGAATAGTGTACATAGGAATCCTAATGAAAAAGATCCAGAAATATTGTTTATGAAAACATTTGTTAACTCTTTTCACAAATGTACTTAAATAATTCAGACAACTTTCAATCAGCACTTGGAATCACATTCCATATGTAAAGGCAGGTAAAGGTGAGGTGTTCTAGAACTTTTTTTAATACTCTGGAGGTGTATTAAAGATAAAAAAAAGCAGATAAAAAACAGGGAAGCCAGACAGAGTGGTGTTGAACACCAAAGGTTAAGAAGGCCCTATGTAATAGGGTCATAGTTGTGTACTAGTCTAATGGCCCTGGATCCTTTACAAGTCTAACCCATAGAAGTGCCATGGCATTGTACCGCCCAACGTTAGTTCCCAGTGCCTCTATCAAGTAGAGCCACTGGAGTGATCCCCGAGGTAAACTTTCTATTTCCTATCCACTCATCAAGATTTCTCTTGAAGACGGCCAGTGAGGTGCTCTCACTATAATCATGTAATAAAAGTGAAGTATCTGTTTATCAATGCTACAGGGGCAGGGCCTGCACCTGTGAATCAGAGGGAGTACAGCAAGGGAAATGTGCTAAATGTAACTGTTTATGCTGTCCCAAGAAGAAAAATAGATCTTTGAAGAGGTTCACAAAATTATTTAAATTAAGTAACTTCATCCAATCCTTCACTGTCTAGACTTGTGCAAGACACCACTAGTAAGCTTGCTGTCTCATTCAGCTCAGTTGAAGAGAGAGAGAGAGAGATAAAGTGGTGCAGTCTAATAATATCAGATTTAGGCTATCTTACATCTTAAAGTGAGTCATATAAAGAATAAAAAAAATTAAAATTACAAAAAAATCAAACTGTTGCATTTTACATTCAGTACATTACCATAATATAGGTAAGACATTTTGAAACTGTATCAGCAAACAATTAGAATACCATACACAATATCAACTACATATATATATCTATATCTATTTCTATCTATATATATATATATATATATATATATATATATATAAATATATATATATATATATATATATATATATATAAATATATATATATATATATATGTATATATATATATATATATATATATATATATAGATTCACTTTGAATCATCGAATGTTCAGAGCATTCATAGGTTCATAGGTTCATAGGTTTATACTAGGCTATCTGCCCCAAGGCATTTATAAGCCTAGCCCGAATTTTTGTGACTTACGCCACCCCTTATATGAAAAAAATACTGTACCCATTAGTTTGTTGTGCCTCTGTCCAGCAGTGACACAGAGATGATTCCCGGGGTAAACCTACGATCTCCCATCCACAGGTCAAGATTTCTCTTGAACAGAGCCAGCGAGGTGCTCTGCCTCACATGGACCGGGACTCTATTCCACAGCATAGGGAGTCTCTGAGTGATAAATCTATCCCTCCAGCACGTCCTATTTATATCCGTGCTAAGGTTTAAGTCGCTTGCTCTAGTGGTTTTGGTGGATTTGGATTTTTTGAGGTGGAGCATGTCCATTAATTCCGGGTTGGACATGGCCTTGTATGTCAGGCACATGTCACCTCTGAGCAGATGGTATGCGACTGAATAGAGCTGGAGTTTCTTCAATCTGGCAGCATATGATAGATTTTGGAGTCCCTTTATCCTTTTGGTGAGAAACTTTTGGGGTCTCTCCAATTGCTGCAGATGTCGGGCGAGATACATCCCGAATGGGGCATTGTACTCGATCATTGGTCTGATAAGTGAAGAGTACAGGGGAACAATGACCTCACTAGATCTGGATGTGAATCCCTTCATGATCAGGTGGGCAATGTAGAAGGTCTTTCTAACCACTTTAGCAACGTGAGTGTCAAAAGAAAGGCCACTGTCAACCTGGGTCCCCAGGTCCCTGATAACCTCTTCTGTGCTTAGTGGATTGCCACCTATATGGTAGCTTGGGGTTACCTTGTTTTTCCCAAAGGGTATGACTATACATTTTTTGGCGTTTAACTTCAGGCCTTGGCTTTGGCACCAGCTATCTGTTTCCGTGAGTTCCTTCTGAAGGATATCCGTGTCCGATGCACTTTCCACTATGGCACCCAGTTTGCAGTCGTCTGCAAACTTTGTCAGCCAAAGACCTCCCATGTTGGCCTGTACTTCTGAGAAGTAGATGCCGAACAATAGGGGGCCAAGGACCGAGCCCTGTGGGACACCACTTGTGACCGGCTTGGAGTCTGACATAGCGCCAGCAACTCTAACCCTGTGGGTTCTGTCCTTAAGCCAGTTTGCAACCCATCTTGTGACATATGGGTTTACATTTAAACTGGTAAGTTTTTTTACAATACTCGAGTGGGGTATTGTGTCGAAAGCCTTTGCAAGGTCAAGGTAGGCTGTATGGACTGCCTTTCCCTCATCAATGGCCTTGGTGACTGTTTCGAAGAAGTCGACCAAGTTCAAAAGGCATGATCTTCCCTTGACGAAGCCAAACTGGGTCGGGTCCAATGTCTGCAAGTCCCCTATATCTTTGTTTATGAGCTCCATTATGATCCTCTCCATAGCTTTGCAGACTAGACTTGTTAAGCTTATGGGGCAGTAATTACCAGGGTCCATAGAGGCACCACCTTTGTGGAGTGGGACCACAGTTGCTGTACGCCACTCCTTGGGCATGTATCCTGTGGTAAGGCTGAGATTAAACAGCTGCCTTATTGTGTGGGTTTAATTCCTCATTGACGTTCTGATCATCGAGACCAGAACATCGATGTTCAGAACATCAAAAATTCAAAATAAACCATAAAAAAAAAAAAAATCACAAACATTATGTTATGCAAGGGGGCTTTACCCCATTGCACACTCCCCCCTACTTTAATATTCCAACTCCGAGATCACACTACAGTGGGGTAAGGGAAATCTCCCGTGTACCGCTATATGCTGCCCTGCATACACACCCAACATTCCACAATCTCACTTACCTGGCACTTCCACTTTAAACCTTCGATGTTCTGAACATCGATGTTCTGGTCTCGATGATCAGAACTTCGATGTTCTGAACATTCGATGATTTAAAGGGAACCCATATATATATATATATATATATATATATATATATATATATATATGTGTGTGTGTGTGTGTGTGTGTGTGTGTGTGTGTGTGTGTGTGTGTGTATGTGTGTGTGTGTGTGTGTGTGTGTGTGTGTGTGTGTGTGTGTGTGTGTGTATATATATATATATATATATATATATATATATATAAATATATATATCACAAATGAATGTCCTCATGGTTATGGAGGTGCTTACAACCCCTTGACACTTCTGCCCCATTATTTAGGGAAAAAATCATCCCTTACAGAACCTGCTTAAATAGTTAAATAATAATCCCAGCTTGAGTGCCAAGTTCTACTTTGCACTTAGCTACTCTCTATGTCCAGCTCCAGCTCAATGATTTATTATTAATTCACAGATTAGCATGACAGAAAATACAACCTAAACATCCATCATGTTTAATTTCCACAAGGTATGCCATCCAGCTACTATGCAGTTATCATACATCCGAAGGTTATGGAATGACCTTCACCTAAAGTGCTCATGTTTCAGTCATTGTGGAATCAAAATTAGGCTGTGTTGAAGTCGATCTGGATCTTTTGGAGTCAAGAGAGGAAACAGAATGATCATCTGCAATTTTGTCTCATGGGGAGCACAGTGGTCCATTCCATATTTCCTGGCAGTTCTAAGTTGGATTTCTCCTTTAGATATGATATTGCTTCTTCAATCTGTTAAAAAATGTGTCATCAGGCAAAATGACCTTTTGCTGGATAAGGTGTAGATGCCTTAATCCCCTTGTTTTTTCCAAAAGCATAGTAAAGGGAACCAAGCTTTCATTTTAGCTATAACCAGATTAAAAAAGTCATTACAAAACCTCAAAGAAAAGTGCAGACTTGTCTCACACTTTGTGTAACTTTGGTAAAATAAAAAGAAAACCACAAGTGATGATGGAGCACTAGATCACACAAAATGAACTTTAATCCACTGGTTGAGTGCTTTCAGCCCACAAATTAGGCCTTCATCAGAACCTGATGAAGGCCTAATTCTTGGGCTGAAACTGCTCAACCAGTGGATTAAAATTCATTTTGTGTGATATAGTGCTCCATCATCACTTGTGGTTTTCTTTTCATTATAAAACCTCACCTTGTATGCCAAATAGGATATATTTTTTTATCCCAATCAGCAAGCAGAACCTTTTCTTTTTCCTAAGAAGATAGGAAATGAACTTTAACTACCATGGGATAGCATTTTTGGATGGAACATGGACCAGAAAGTGGTTAGCCCTTGCTATCATCAGTTTTGTAATAGTATCCATGCAAAGGGTTGTTGGTAACCACACTTTCAAAAAATGCAGCACATCTCTCTGCTCTACCCCCCTCTGCAAACCTAGTATGCAAACATTATTTTTGTGGATTCTTTTCTCCTGGTCTCCAGATGATCGTGAAGAGTCTGGGTGAACTCTAACAAAAAGGAAATCTGGTGTTCAGTATACTAAAGCCATGCTGACTGGTCTTGTGTGACTCATACCTCTCAACTGTACAGATTTTTGAAGAATGTCCAGATTATGGCCTCATATTTTTTTATCTGTTTTTTGGTATACTTGTGGTTTTCTGGAAAATTAATGGTAAATCGTTGCAGATTGCAGTAAGGAAATAATGACAGACATATAAGGTTTCAGACTTCATATCCTTCAGAAAATTCATGTTAATGGAAAACTCGTTATTCTATGAATTTTGTAAGTTTGTAGAGCAATAGTTAAAAATTGGCCCTATTTTTGTGCCTTTGTCCCACTTTTACTTATGGCTTTGTCCAGATTTCTCACTCTAAAAGTTTGAGAGGTATGGTGTGAAAGCAGAGTAATATAATGCTTCCGGAAAAGGGAAAGGTTAAAGGAGGTCTTTAGTTATAATGTGATGGAACTCTGGTTTATGTTAAGAGATTTAAAGGCACTCCATGTGAATCTATAGTTCAACAGATCTGAGTTAATCCTGTTTACCCACGAAAATAATAAGATAACCTCTGTCACTTTTATTTATCTGTTAACCATCTGATTAGACATCAAACTGGTATACATTTAATGCTTCTTATTTTCACAAGAGCATAATGCGTCTTATGGAGAGTAATTGCATCTGATGTATTATGGAGTAGAAAGAGGTGAACAAGGCAGACTGGTCAGCCATTTTACACCAGGATTGAATGGTGACAAATGCTAAAGTACAACAAGAGATAATCGAGATATCTACCTCACAGACAGAAGTATATGGGAGTCACCCAACATACAACCATGGTTGAGGGACTGAATTATAACATATAATGAGGAAATTAACTCAGGATCAAGTCAGTGAGAAAGTATTTCCTATGTACAGTGTACCACATGGAAAAAATGCAGCCCAGGCCTGAAAAGCCTGAAATTCCCCAAACCACTAAAGTAAGATTTCTCAGCATGATCACAGTGTATGAGAGAAAATTAAAAAAAAAAAACATGAAGAGTGATGCAATACTTTAGGGAAAAAAATGCAAGTTATGCCAGGACTCTATCTAGACCCTCCCTGACACAACTTTTCACTACCTCTCTTTACTCTTATCTTAGAGTATTTTCTATATATTCTTGATATATAAAACAGCACTATCATGTTTCTTTTACTACCCACTTACTCTAACTCTATGAAAAAAGCAACACTACCTTTATTATATTACCAATCTAGCTGTGCTTCTATGTAATATTATGAGGAACCGTTATGAACCTAAGTCTGATTTTACTCTTTTAGCTCATCTCATGTTCATTCATCTTCAACATTGTTGTATATACTTTGATTGCAACCCTCTGTTACTGTAAATCTGTGCAATGACATAACTATGTAATTTCTCTTGCTTTAAAATGTATTGTATAACTATCGCAAGATTGTTGTTTGTTGAATGAATACATGTTAAAGTCTTGTCTGGAGCTTTTCTCCTCAGGTCTCTGCTGAAAATGGGCCTTGGCTCAGCTGGACTAACCTGGTTAAGAAATGACAAATAAATAAATAAATAAATAAATAAATAAATAAATAAATAAATAAATTATGATAGGAACTAAGCAATAACTAAATAACCAGACCTAGAATAAGATACTCAATTCTGAGACAAAAATCTACAGGTGCAGATTAGGATGGGAAATAAAATGATGGAATTGTCATTATCTTAGAAAGTTGATTCAGATCTGTGGGATGAGACCCAGAAGAAAACGAGAGAGAGAGAGAGGAAGTGATAGTCTGGAGGGGGGTAAACACAAATATTCAAAATGTAAGATGGCCTACAACAGAATGGTTTAACTATATTTGGTATTAGTTGACTGCATCACCAAGTAGTCATTATAAGGCTTTTTATTAACAATGTATTTTCAACATAAACAACATAATAGCCTGAGCAAAAGTAAGAGACCAGTTAATATATCAACACCAAATATTTGAGGCTGAGGGTGAAGACAGATAGAGATTTAATGGATAATGTTATCATTTGAGACACAAGCTACGAAATGCCATGCTTTTCTTGGTTTTAAATTATTTGAAGATATTTTTATTTCCAATATTAAAGCTAAAGATGATTGCCAAAAAGCTTTATAATTTCAAATGAGGATAGCTTATCCACAATGATGCATAGTTTGAAAAATTACAGAAAGAAATCTGGCTCCTAAGAAGGTATTCTTCTCATTGGACAGTTTTTTTATACTAATGGGTTTGAGCTAGATGAGAACAGTTGTGAAATAGGTGAAGAAAATAGTGAGAGATCTAGTATTCCTGATACAACAGTGAAGCCTCAATTTAATCAGAAACTGAAAGCAATAATCATGTTCTGAATTTGGATAACAAACATCTTAGCTTGGATGTTTTTCTAAGCTTGTCAGAATACAACTCAATACTTATAGGAATGTGTTAATGACCAATATCCTTCAATCATGTGGAAACAATGGAGGCTCATGAAGTGTGATCATATGCAAGTACATGTGATAATTGTCTTTCTAAATAAATCTTCTAGTAACTCAGCAGCTGCATGAAAGGTACTCAGTGGTATTCAATAAACTCCATGTAGGCTTTGCACAAAGCCTAAATGGAGTTCATGTGTTTGTGAGATGAGCAGCAGTGGTCCTTACATATTCATGCCGTGCACCACGTTTAAATGTAAACAAGTGCAGTTTTGTGGCTAGCAACAGTCTTGCCATCCAGTGCCTCACAGCAAGAGGTTCTGTGGTTTGATCCTTGGCTGGGGTGCCTTCTGTGTGGAGTCTGCATGTCCTCCCTGTGGTCGCGTGGGTTTCCACCGGGTGCTCCGGTTTCCTCCCACATCCCAAAGACATGCTGTAGGTGGATTGGACACCCTAAATTGGCCCTAGGAGTGAGTGCGTGAGTGTGTGTGCCTTCTGTGGAAGGTTGGGCACTGGGCTGGCAACTCGGCAATGTAAAACTCCACTGCCAATCTTGAGCAGACAGGTGATCCACTGTGGTGACCCCTAACCGGGAAAAAGCCAAAAGAAGAAGAAGAAGAAGAGTCTTGCCATCCAGGAAACCGTGAAGAACAACACGGATAGCAAACTTGTTTACCTCAGAGCAAACGAGTTTAGCAGGATTGTGCGGAATGTCACAATGATTACCAGGGTTTACCATTTAGCAATGTAAATGGTCCAAACATATTACAGGACAGTGTATACAGTGCAGAGTATTGTGGAATCCCATTCCAGGTATTCTGTACAAAAGTTGTGTAAATGATCCGTAAGGGTACATGGACTGCCATATAAAATAAACAGTCAGGGGAAGTGTGTATATTGAATAGGGACACAGAAAGGAATTGCAGGAATGAACACAGAGAAAGAGGACAGGTGAAACATCATAATGTAGATGAGGGCATGTAAATGGAAGACAGTTGTACCAGGAACACTAATCACATATCAACATGGTACAGTACAAACTGCACAGTGAAAATGCATATTATCTGACTGTCAAACAAGGTGACATAACAATGGAGAAGACGTCTTTGTAATATATGCATTCTAACATGAACAATGGAGAGGACATCTATCAGGGATGTTATATTGTCAAAGGAAAAAACTTCAAAGACCAATACACATAAGGTTCAGTTAAGGCACTTTAATTTACTTGCAGCAAGGAGACAAAAACATGCAAATACAAGGATTTTTCTAACTACTAACAGGAAGTATGTTCATTCTTATACTATTTTACAAGACATGGCCTTCTAAGCTGACGTAATCAAACACAACTTTTAGCATTGTTCTACAGCAGATGTTACTTCAGATTTTCTGCTGACATGACTAGATTTGTTAGAAACTTTTCAGAAAAACAACCTGGCCTTGGTGACTATTAATCTGTTTACAAGCATCTATTGTACAGTGTTACTTTTCAAGGTACTTTTCTAATACAGATACAAGCAAATGCTGATTGCAGTTCATATTTTCAAGCAGGCTTTGTACTAATTATCTGTAACTTCTACAGCTGTGTATTTTCTCATGGCACAGCGGAACTTCTTGTCTAAGTTTCATACAAGTAGTATTGTTCTATTCATTATTTTCCTAACACAAGCAGAAATCACCTGCTTCTCAGTAAATTTCCAAGGCACAAGCAAGATTTTAGCTAACAGTACAAGGTCAGAAAGCAACTGCAGTTTTTACAGATTTATGCAGTATGAAATAGAATAAATGTGTTAACTCTTTTCAAGCTTCTAAATGCACTAAGCATATTGCTAATACACACATTAATACATATTTTTCTAACATATATACAATCAGGATTGGGTGCATATTGTGAAGCTGTGAAAACTGATTTGGCTGAATATGACTGCAATGTCAGCAGAGGTCTCCAACAAATGGGACACAGTTACAGGCTCATGGAAAACAGTAACAGAAGCATGCAAAATCATGGACAATATCAGAATAATACCACCAGTAATACCATGTCTCTGACACAACATATGTGATTCTAAGTGATCATTGATGGTTCTGCCGAAAGACACTTGTACAACTATTGTGACAGTGAATGATGATTGGTTGAGTATTGTTTAAATAGATTAGTAATGATCTGTTACAATGTCTGATGAAGGGATAACTTCCTGAAAGCGCTCACTGTATTATCTGTTGTTTTATTAAATACATTGCTTCCAGCCTGGTATTTTTGACCTTTATTATTTTATTTTAACTATTGTGACATGTCAGCAATCTATGAGGGTAATCAAGCACACGGTCCTGACACTGTCATATCTGCTGGAGGTGTTAAGAGGGACACTGTTATACCTGTATCTGACATTATGATCAATACAGACTAGCTGACTGGTGTGTATGGCATATATCCACACTGTCATGAATATAACCTATGCCATCAATGTTGTCAAACAGCTATGTATGTACTGTGTGCATCACCAGAACAGGTATCACGCATGCATCTGGTATAACACCTTGCTGGGTGTTCCATACCATCAAACAGAATGTTTATGCAACAAAAAGAATACTTAGGTATGGCCAGTAAGATGTGTGACAGCTCACTGTGGCAAAGGTAGCACACTTCAGTGGCACACATCACTGGACGCTGTGTAGGGAGATACATGAAGAAGGGTATATTGTACTCAGTTACTGGTGTGATGAAGGCTGTGACCTATGGAGGTATTATGGCCTAGATGTGGATGTCCATCACATGCTCAGTAGTTGTGTTACATATAAGGGAGTAGTCACCACTATGGCCACACGGTGGTGGACATTTCACATATCACCTACCCCAGGACACAGGTCACATACCAATTGGTATGCTTATAGGGTGCAATGTCTACATTATCCTTGAGTTGTGTGTTTTTTTTCATAATGTAACAAATCAACCCCCCCCCCCCATGTTTTTGTTTTATCTCATGTGTGGCAGCAATCTGGTGTGTGTTGATACTGTCTGCATTATACTAATATCACAGCTGGAGTCAGTGATTGCTCATAGTGTGTAGTTCTCCAGACAGCTGTTTGGACACAGGATGTATATATCATTATTGATGTCTGTAACTTAAATAATGGACAGGAAAGGGCCTAGCAGACAGTCCTGATGTACAGATCAGATCACTGGACCGGAGATATAGGTCAATTCACACATTTCAGCATATTTAGATGACACATATGTGATCCAGTGGTCTACCCACTTGGTGATATAGGTGTTTATGGCCACATCTGAGACTGTTGAGTGAATACCTCAGTGTGGATTTGTGTCAAATGACTTGGCCTGGTCAAGTTCCACAGGATGATAGTGTTGTCATCGTGAATGCCCTTGATGACCACCTTGAGGACACCTAACATATGAAACAGACATGGATGTAGCATTAACAACTCATAGCATTAACAACTCACACACATCTGTTGCTCACAGATGGGATATTACTAGTGTCCATTTAGAAAAGGTCCATGATGACATGTTGGTCTACCTCACAGATGAGGAGAGTTAGGAAGTGTCTATACATGCATGCATCAGGTGCTGTCCTCCCAATTCAGATGGATGCATGTTGATGTACACCCTTCTATGGGAACATAGTCCATCTGGAGGGTGTGTTGAACTGTGTATCCAGCTGTGTCAAGTCTCGTTATAGGTGATCTGTGATGTTGTCACAGCCCATTCTGCGCGATAGGCATATGTAATGGTAAGACAGTGAATACTACCTATTTTGATCTGGCCTAGGGTTTGAAAACAATCCCCCACTCAGGTATCATGGAGAAACTCTCCCAACTGGGGATTAACCCTTATGTCACTAGATGGTGAACCAATTGGCTCACCAACAGAATGCATGCTGTGAAAGTTGGTGAATCAACTTCTACAAGCAGAGCTTCCACAGTTGGGGTACCCCAAGGATCTGTACTGTATCCTTTACTGTTTGGAATCTAGTTTTCAATAGTTCAGGCTAAAGTATACTGCCTTGGCTTACCAGGTTTGCTGATTCATGCATATTGGGTGCAATTATTGAGTCTACCAATGATGTTAACTTACTACAGGAGGGAGTACCACAAACAAATGATTGGTGCCAAAGCCACATGGTCTGCAACTAAATGCAAGTCATGTCTTTATTTGGCCTTCTGCATCATGTCATTATTTTGGCCTTCTGCAAAGTGGAATTCCCTGCTAATTACAACAGTGACAACACTTCCACTATGCTGAACGCCAGTGATGCAAGACCTGGGAACACAAGTCGATAGCAATCTGAAGTTTGATCACTAAGTGTCCACAGTGGCATGGAAAGACTATGTTGTGCACCTCATAAGTCAGGCCATTGTATCCAGATTTGAGGATGATATAACAGCACTGTACATGAACCTCTTCACAACATTAATAGGGTACAATGCTCCCTTTTGCATGTACCTCACCAGACACCTGCAGCAGCTGGAAAGACTACAGTGGTTTCTCTCAAAGAAAATACAAAACCAACAAACCATGCCATGATGCATATGTATAGACTGCAACCCCTTTCACTATCATCTGTATTGTGTAAGATGAGTGGCTCATGCCTGGCCTACCGGTCAGTCTCTGACCCTGTCTTAATGGGAATACAGCACATCCATAAATCAGCTATAGCTGATGACATCAGCAGACTCTGGTGAGTGGAAGAAGGTAATAGCAGTGTCCTACATGCTGGTGTAAAATGCTGTCTCTAATGTCAAGCAAGTGCACAAACACACAAACATCCCACAGTTGACTGCAGTGAGAACACAAAACCTACCTATATAAGTACACCAACTATATAACTCTGTATTTAAGGCAAACACCACAGCTGACGTCTTACTTGGAGAGTGTCAGACAACACTTTGTAGGTGTTGACATCAGCAATGTTTGGTGAGGAGCCATTGGTAATAACAGGTTCCCACATGCTGGTGTAAAATGCTCTCTCTAATGTAAAGCAAGTGCACAAGAGCACACACACACACACACACACACACACACACACACACACACACACACACACACACACACACACACACACACACAAAACCAAGCTGACTGCAATGAGATCAGAACTCCCAGCTATCAAGTACACCAACTACAGAACTCAGTACTTTATGCAAGCACCACAGCACAAGTCTGACTTTTACAAGCCTGCAGGACAACTTATAGAGGATGATATTAGCACTGGATATTGGAGAGAAGATGTTGTGAGGCCTGCATGAAATGGATGATTAGACATGTACAAGTGTCAAAACATTAGCAATCCATGTGATTAGACTGGTAACTGTAGCATACACAATTACGGTCCTCTGACTAGACACACACACACACATACACACACACACACACACACACACACACACACACACACACACACACACACACACACACACACACACACATAAACATCTCCCAGTTGACTGCAGTTAGAACAGAACCCTTATCTATCTTATCACACTGATTACAGATGTCAGTACTTTAATACACAAATGCCATGTCAGAACTTTGACTTCTGTAAGGCTGCGGGACAACTTAAAGTTGATGACAGTAGCAATGGATGTTGGAGAGAAGATGTTGTGAGGCCTGTATGAAATGGATAGCTTACCATGTTCAGCTGTCAAGATATTAAAGTTCTGCATGTTACCAGATTGATGAGTGTGCAGTGTGTAGTATTTGGTGGTTGTGTCCCAATGTACAGGTATGCTAAAAGAGACAACTTTACAAACTATATGCAAAGTGGTGTCCACATTACTACAAGTATTGAAAAATCTTAATGTGTATTGTCATTCTAAAAATGTGCATGGTATATAAGACATTTGTTATTAATTTATGCAGTGTAGTTGATATATTTGTGAACAAGTACTGAGAGACCAAGGTTGCAGTGCATGGGGGGAAGTAACATATGGATGTATTGTAAATATGTGACATTTTCTTAGATAGGGCCTTCATTTTTTTCTGTTTCCATATTTAATTTCATCTCATGAACATTAAATGGACAGTAAACAAAAGTAATTCATGCAATTGTCCGCTTTGCATAGTGCACCACTGAGCTGTGGGTTTGAGCGATGGTTAGCAATGTGTTTGCGCATACAAGATACACATTTTTAATGGTCTCCCTGTTTGCACATAATTAAGTAGTGCACAAATACAAAGCTCAATGCTAAAATTCTAAGAGTTCTTAGTACTCAGGGTATGAAACACATCTGCTGTTTAGCTGACTCTGTGGCAGCAGGGGCAAATGCATTGACACATTTCTTTCTGAGCCCAGATGATATAGAGTTTGATTCCAGGTGTATGTAATACTTTAAACAAGAAGTTATAATGCAAGGAAATAAATCTTTGTACTACATTTACCGTGTGTTACTGTGTGTTGACATAGCACAGCATGTTTAAGTGGCTTTGCTGGAGGTATCCACAACACAGATAATCCATTCACCATCATTTGCCTTTGGTGGGTGATGCCAAACTCCTCGCAAACATAGAGGCCAAAAAGTGAAGGGCTCCACTGTTTTTTTTTTTCCGGTACTTATGTGTATTGTGTGTAATTTTATTTTTTGCCAAGCTTATAGGTATTAAAATGGGTTAGATAGGAAAGTGGTGAAATGGGGGCATGTAGAGGGAAAAACAAAAGGGAAACAATATAGGAATGTGCATGAGGGAGGTAGGAAAGAACCATAGCTATCCATTTCTTCAATGGTGTAAAATAAAAATATGCACAGAATATTAGCTGAATTTGGACTGTCACCTCCACAAAGAGGAGTGACAACGCAATCATGTTGGATAGCCAATTGGACCAGATCAAGTGTGTTAAGAAGAATTGTGTCTGAAATAGAGAACTATGTATTGGATAATATTTTTTTTAAGACCAGTGCTCATTTTTTTTCAATTCGGTAAGAGAGAATTGTAAGCGACCTTGGTATTTCTGGGTCAGATAAGTTGGGTAGGATAGGAAGCAACTGTAAACAAACAGGACAAACAAGACAAAACACAGAGATGGTGAGGGATACAAAAGGTTGGGGGACACCAGGACTGGGGTGAGAAAGCTGACAATGCAAACCCATGCCCATCAAGCATGGGGACAGTAATAATCTAGTCCTCATCTGCAGGACTGTCATCATTGTCCCCTTACTCTGCTAGCTGCTGGAGTGCTTGATGTCTTCCTCTTCTACAGACCATAAGGGATAACAACCTCTCTATCTGGCATAGACATTCACCAGTGGTGATGTGCATGACCCTACGATGGCATCTGCTGGTTGGTGATGAATTTCCCAACTCTGTCAATACTCCTGGAGGGTACCACAGTACTAGCTGCCAGGCTAGTGCTACCTGAGTGCACAGGTAGTACAGGAACAGCAGAGGCATTACTACCACATTGGGTTCCAGATGTGCTGGATGTCTGTATTAGAGCGGGTGGAGTGAGAGCAGGGTGAGCCACTGGGGTTGGGCTACCTCACATGCGAAGCATTTAATGATTTGTTGCAGATGGATGACATGGAGACCTTTTGACAACACATAATTTAAAAAAAAAAAGATAAGGGTTGGGGTAAGAGAAAAAATGATCAAATTAGTACCATCATATATGACATACACTGCATTATCACAATAACACAACTATTTTATCTGAAGTTTTACATTTAAGTATACTTCCTAACAACTACAAACTATAATTATGGATTGTTCAAAGTAATCCTTGCAATGTGCAGATATTGCACATATGCTTGTTCCAATTATACAGATTACAGTTAACAGCAGGGCATTTATGCCACTTGTGTAGAATTTAATTTATGTAATATTATTAAAGAATTGCAATAATGTATAACTGTTACTCATGGTATTTGAACCCACAACCTTTGACTACAGTCTTATATTTGACTACTAAAGTTGGCTTGCACTATAGACGTATGCATGCATACTTGTTTTATAGTTAGGATATGCATGCTTACTTTGCTACTACCGTATAGAAAACAAAAAAAAAAATATTTCATTTTTACAGCTACCTCCCTTGTGCTAGATACTTACCACTTGCTTCCCTTAGTTTCTCCAGATGATCAGCATGAGCTTGCCTATTCTCCATCCTTTCAGGATTAGCTGTAAAAAAAAAGAAAAAAAAAACAGAACATTATGCATACCAGCCTTTCCTATACTTAGCTTTATATCTATTATAAATTCTCTTTATTAGCATACTTACACAACTGTGGGATGTCTCTACTTTGAAACTCTTCCAGCCACTGGTTGAGTGTATCCCTCTTACTTCTTTTTAGGTCATTGAAGTGGTGTCTACACTGTTCTCCAGTGCAAGGGATCCCAGTCACACTGGGTGCAGCTTAGGCTAGACTATTCCAAGCCTCAGACTTGTACTGGGAGCTAGAATAGTTCCCACACAGAAGCCTTTGGCTGTGGTGCTTTATCAGGAGTCCAGTACATATTCTGGGCTCCTAAACACCCCACTTATGTACCCTAAATTAGGCAACTTCCCACTAACATCAGACATGTCTCATCCCAAAGCAATAACAATAGCAAATAAGGATTTCCCTCCAGTTCCTGTAATTGCATTTACTGGTAGTATGAAAACTCAGAAAATGATGCCAACCAAATTTGCGTGATGTTAAGCAAAGAACAACAGTGCCAAGCAGGGATAATTTTTGAAGTTGGAAGGTTAATCCGACACATGACATTAGTTTGATGGGTGTCTGCTGTTGTAACTGATAAGTGATTTCACTTTGTAGACACGCACTGAGGGCATGAATGTCATGACCTGATGTATGTTTGTTTGGATGTATACACTACTAAAAGTGATTTTTACAGTGTGGGATTGAAACCTATGCATATGGGGCAAACATTTTCTTCCACAGAAGTGACTTTTCATGTTTGCCACAGAGGAAGTGCTTCTGAGATGTAGTCATGAATTATTCATAAATGTGGCATTTGCCTGTTGTTTTGAAGGTGCAGGAGATACGTTCCAATTCTGTGTTGGCACAATCCAAATTTGGTGGTGTTATTCAAATTGAGGTGTTAAGCATTTATGTTTGTGACCTGACAAGGTCTTTATATATGCATTAATTTGTGTATGTGTCTTATTTAAGTGTGAATGCCATCCAAGTTCAGATAGCATAATTATACTTACAGAAACATAGGAAACAGTATACCCTCAGTCATACAGCTGAACCTTCTAAACACAGTAAAGGAGTCTTATACCTCATGCATATAATTCATATCAGCTCAACTATTAATGATGTATAAAGTGTTATAAGTGATATTTAATATAATGTGAAATCGAATAAAAGTAAAACATATCTAGAATTTCCTGTATTAGAACTCAGGACCATGTGTATGTCAGCCCTACACATGTTGCCACAGGAATATTGAAATAGCACTTGTATAGTTTCCTGTGAATTACTATAAACTGAACTGTCAAAAGTATGTTTTCCTGTGAATTACTATAAACTGAACTGTCAAAACAGTAAAAATATGTTGCACTTCCTGTATTAGAACCCAGAACCATCTGTATTGCAGCCCCTACACCTGCTACCACAGGAGCAGTTAACTAACAGGTGCATAATTCCCTATTCATTCTTAACTTCTGTGTGCTAACCACCATGCAACACCACTTACTGTGTTTGCACAGAGCTCAACAGAATTAATAGAATGTATCTGTTTTGAAATTGTTGACTCTCTGCTTCCTGTCTGTAGGTGATTGCTGGCTGCAGGTGATGGGGAAGCCTGCTAAGCACTGTGCAATGTCATTTAGCAGTGTTGTGTGATGGAAAGCAAAAACTGCAACAATGTATCCTTCTTTACCTTTACACTGTCTATGTCCTGTCTGCAAATGTTCTGTCTGCTTCCTGTATGGGCCATTAGTCCAGATTTTTGCACTCCTAAGTGTTGTGCAAACAAGATAGGCACAGCTAAACATGACATTCATTGCATTTCTCCATTTTACCTGTTTGCATTAAGTCGCACACCACACAAACACCGGCATTAAAAAATTATAATAAAGGAACTAAAGGAATCTATTAAATCAACAGCACTACAAAACCTTATGTTGGTACACATGAAAGATTTGCACACAGGTCTTATTTGAACTGTCTTTCCAATGAACCTTCAAAACACTGTAAAGGTGTCTTATCCCTCTTTGCCACAGAAACAGCTTTTCAGCAGAAAATGAAAATCATTGTGCATACAGCCAACTGCAACATCATCCACAGTACTAACAAAACATATGACAGTTGTTTGTACATGCATTAATTTCAGATGTAATGCACTGAGTGATCACACAACCATTTATGACTATTCTTTGCATAAATCCAACTCTGTATTATCTCTCTGTGTTTGTTGCTCATTCTTGTCTTATCTTACCAGTATTCCAAGACACGCAGTCTGTAAGGCATTCTGTATCATTATCCTTAAAATGTGTAAGGATATTAAATGGCAATAATATGCAGTTGTCAAGAAATTAAGGGAAGGTTGGATGCTACTGAAAAGAAACTGTGAAATGTGTGCTGCTTACTTACATTTAAAACTTTGATACAATTACTTCTACACTTTGTAAGTCTAACCTTGTTGACTTATCCACTGGAGGTAAGGGAGTCTTAATTGATGTTGTGTTTTCCTTGTCCCTACCAGTAATCATTCACAGTTGTAATCCATTAACAACAAACACTGAGGGAGTGTCTGCAGTATGTTTACATCTGTGACACGGAGCCAAATATTTGTGATTCAGCAATTCTAATGAGTTCGCACATCATTTGCATCTTCACCCTGCTCACAACCCTGAATCTACACTATAAAAAGGGAAACATGTAGCTAGGGAATCTGAAGGTGAGGAGACTTGTTTATCTGGATAACACAGAAGAAGATATTGCTTTGGGATTGATCTGCAAAGAAGACTACTGATCCCAATAAGGTATGCTTACATTTTTAGCTATATACTGGATATGCTGAAATGTCACTAAGAAAAATCTGTTAATATATGAATGCATTAGCAAATTCTACTTTTAACTGTATGCATTTCTTAGAAGTGTATTGATGGCATAGGCATGTTTGTCAGGGTATTTTACTTTCTTAGATGCACAGTCTTATTAACTGTCATCACAAGTGCTAATGTTGCAACTGTTTTTCTCTTTAACCAAAAGCAGAGTAGACTTTAAAAAAGCCAATAAACCCCCAAATGATCCTACACAAGCAAGCATGAAAGGAGTCCCAGACACAGGTTTTAACTTAGTACTTTTGTTCTTTTTAGTTACACAAGAACATCTTCAGAGGTAAAACCAAATGTACAAACCAATTTTTAAAGAAGTGCCAAATGAATCATATGAGCCTAAAGAACCAGTAAAATGGTTCTGTATTCCCTCTATCCATCTTAAATTTACAATGTTTTAAAAAACATCTAAAATGAGTGCAAAACATTTCAAAACCACTCTGCACTATTACTCACTGTCTAAAGTGATATAATATAGCTAATACAATTAACAGAAAATCATTTTTCAAAAATAAAAACATTTGATTTTGAAGTTAATAAACGTGACAAATTCTAACAGCAGTATTTGGCATTTAAACCCTTTGTGCTAAAAGGAAACATTTGATGTTTACTGACTCATTAAGACTTGGAAATTTGTCTGCCTGCAGTCCTATTTGCCACCAAGATTCACAGCATTCAAGTAAGACATTATGATTGCCAGCAAGCTCTGTTAGACTAACAGCATCTAATACAGAAAACTAGAATTTCTTTAAATCAGAACACATTAGGGAATGTTTGGCTAAAAAATTACTTATGTCTTTGTTCCTAATGGTCAGAGTATGTTTGTTAATTATTCTAGACAGCTTCTTCATAGTCTTTCCAACATAAAAACTAGGAAAAGAATCACAAGATGCCAAAAAAGCCACTCCTTGTGAATTATAATGATATCTATTTTTAGCCCATAGGTTTAAATTCAGTGCCTTGATGTAAACGTTAGAAATATTAGTAATGAATCAGCACTGCTAACATCTGCCATATTTATATGCACCAAATGTGCTTTGTGTTTTTGAAGGCCTGGTTTGATAATGTTCTAACAAAGATTTCACTATGAATTCTTTTATAAGTAAATGAAGGGCTGTCACCAAGAATCTTGGCAAATTCCCCATTCCTCAAAATAACATTCCAGTTATCCTTAAGTATGTTTCTTATTAGATGCATATCACTAGAAATGGGAAGTGGAAAAGCCCTGCTACATTTAGATGGTGAAGTACTCAAAGAAATTAATTAATTTCCCCTTTCCAAAACTGTTTTAGACTAATGTTTCATCAAAATTGGTTTTACTTTGCTGATCTAAGTAATAATACTTCCTTTATAATGTTCGTGAGCCAATCAATATCATAGCCTTTTTGGAGGACCAAATGTGCTTTGTGTTTTTGAAGGCCTGGTTTGATAATGTTCTAACAAAGATTTCACTATGAATTATTTTATAAGTAAATGAAGAGCTGTCACCAAGAATCTTGGCAAATTCCCCATTCCTCAAAATAGCATTCCAGTTATCCTTAAGTATGTTTCTTATTAAATGCATATCACTAGAAATGGGAAGTGGAAAAGCCCTGCTACATTTAGATGGTGAAGTACTCAAAGAAATTAATTAATTTCCCCTTTCCAAAACTGTTTTAGACTAATGTTTCATCAAAACTGGTTTTACTTTGCTGATCTAAGTAATAATACTTCCTTTATAATGTTCGTGAGCCAATCAGTATCATAGCCTTTTAGAGAAAAAGTGATTTTAAGTGCTCTGTTTCTTCCTCAAAAATAGTTTCCTTACTGGTGAACCTGCTTAATCTGATAAATTGTACTTTTATCACCCCTTTCTTCATGTGAAAAGGGTGCTGACTACTTCTAGGCAAGTATTCATTTAGAAAGTACTCCTTCCAAAATATTTTACTTGCAAACTCAGTGTCACCTTCCTCCAAGGAAACTTTAATGTGCACGAAATTTATGATCTTCCTGAAACCGCTCATAGTGGATTGTAAAAATGAAGTGCTTGAATTGATAAAATTAAACAATTGGTGCAGTTACAATTCAGTTCCTTTCCACAAAAAATCAGGTCATCAATGAATCTTCTATAAAAAACTACTTTTTCAAACAACAGGTGGGATTTAAGGTATACCTGCTCCCATCAGGCCATTACCAGGTTTGCAAATATAGGGGCTATTCTCACCCTCATGGCAACCCCTGTTTTTTTGTTTATAGTATTTACCTTGAAACATGACAAAGTTATTTTCTAAAACCACTCCAAACAAGACACAAATAGTGTTTGTCAAGTTGTTCAAAGTCAGAAAACTTAGCAAGATAAGTTCTTACAAATTAAATACCTATGTCTTGCTGAATGCATGCATATAGAGAAATTACATCAAGTGACACAAAAACACAGTCATCATTGAAATTCTTAATGTCAGTTAATAACTCCAGCAAGTACCATGAGTCTTACAGGAAGAATTCTGACCTTTGGATAACTGGATTTAAAAGATGATCTAAAACGATATATATAGCTTCCTTTTTATAATGATCAGCCACAACTACTGGAATAAAAGGTGGTTTGAACCTATCTTTGTGTATTTTGGGTATACCAAACAGCCTGGCCAATTCAGGCTGATCATTCCTTAAAATATGTGTACCTTGTGGTTGAAATTTCCATGATACAAAAGATTAAATAAAATTGTGTCAGTATCTGATTATTTTTTTGACTGTTATCTCCTCATCTCCTCATGTCATCCTTGGTCTGCTATGAGATTTCGAATGGCCTGGTTGTAATCAACATTATTCATGATGACTGCCATACTCCGTTTGTCAGCTTTCATTACCCATATCTGTTTGTTGGTAGAAAGCTCCTTTAAAGCAAGTTGTTCTTCCGATGATAAATTATACACTTTTGGTTTGTTACCCAACTTTCTTTTAAGGTCTTCCTCACAAATGTCATGGAAAACTTGCAGTATTGTGAAATGAAGGGTTCTATGTGCTTCTACGGGTATATTTATCTTGTTTTTGGCTGAATTGGGGGATATCATGTAAAACAAACTGTAGGTTCAACTTCTGAACATACAATTTGAAGTCAATCATAACTTTAGTGATGTTCGCTGGTTTTGTGGGGACAAAGGGAAAAACCTTTTGTTAGTACTAATAAGTGATGACTACACAAAGCAATATTACTGAGATTGACAACTTCTATGTCTTCATTTAGTTTTCTCCTTGTTTTCCCCCACTGTTTATTCTGTTTTTTCCCCTGTTCTGCCATTGCAGAGTCCTTGTGTTGTCAAGGGCCTTCAAGATAAAAGGAGCTGGTGAGAGAACAGGAAGTTGGTTTTGATTGCCTGAATCAGTAGCAATTTGGCTTTTTTGATTTAATCAGTCTTCGATTCTTATATTAACACTTAATTCCGTCTGTGCAATATTAACTGTCTGAACTGTCTGTCACCGACTTATGAATTGTGTTAGTCTTTTCATTCATAGGGTATGCCAACCCTGAACCGTTAAATTTTGCCATGTTTCCTACTGATGACAGTAGCATTTAACCCTGTTGGCTTTAGCTGAAACGCCACTGTATAAACTGCTAAATTGAGAGAAGCAGTTGCATTTTTTTATGATTCCATCCAAAATCCGGATCTCCTTTCAAGCTTGCGTACCTTAATTTTACAATCCTCCACCAGTAATTTTATAAGGGAGATTCTTGTACTATTAAATAAGTTAACAAGTTCACTAAATAGCTTATCCCCAATGTGTACACTCTTAAACTAAATGGTAACTGCTCAACATGCATACACTCTTCTAAATACAAAATTTCATATTGCCAGGTTTTAAATTTTAAAACAAGGTTTTCCAAGTTGAAAATGTCTGTTTTACAGTGTTACTGTTCATTTATATTTGAGGTGCTGTGTATATGCCATTTATCTGAACTGTGATTCACTCCAGATACAATGTCATTAAATAGATTGTCTACATTTTTAAATAAATCATTGAGCATACCATCCGTACCTTGTGAGATCACTCCAGGGACATCCTCATTGTTACCAAGGGGAGCCAAGTTGTTGTTCACATTGTGCTCTTGGTAGAAAATCTGATTTAATGATGTCCCAGGTAAAACATTATTTTGACTCCTCATTTTAAACCCTTCTAGGAGTCCACAAACATCTGACACTGCTGCCGCTAATCTCTGTGTTAGCTTACTGAACACAAAATAGTGCACTACCATGTGTGCATCATGGTGCAATGTGCACATGGTCTTAGTGGACCATGTATTGTTTATTGAATCTGAAATTCCAAAGAAGTGTAAACATTCCAAAACTGACAGTACTTTAAGAAAAGTAACAATTGCAGCTAAAACAGACTATCCAGACTAAAAACTGTAATAATAAAACAAAACCACTTTATTTCCAACAAAGACTGAGTCCCTCAACTGAGTGGGCAGAAAATTTCAGACCTTTAGTAAACACTTGGGCAGCTTCATTAAACCATCTGTAATAAAAACTGTAATAATAAAACAAAACAACTTTATTTCCAGCACAAATTAAGCACTTTCATCCTATAAACCAGGACTTCTTCAGAATAAATTAAGTCATTTCCCAGTAGGCTTTAAACAGTCGAGCACGGCAGCAATTAAATAATTATCAATTAAGATAACAAGTTAAAATGAAAGTGTACAGAGCTAAAACCAAAATAATTTATACAAGTAAAAATCATTTAAAATCCACAGATGAAACACTTTACTAAAGACTTAAATAAGGAGCATATACCACTAAAAATTGGTGCTAAAAATGATCTATATAAAACAACTCAAAGCCATAATGTTTTAATTTTCAAAAAAGATTGAATGGAACTGTGTTCATTCAGCCATGGTTTCTGGAAGGCATGTAATCTAGACTACTGCCTCATTTCTTGTACCTCCAATCTCACATTCGTATTTCTCCCTTGTGGATTATATTTTATTTCTTCCAGAATTGCAAATATAAAAGTCTTAACATTTTTATACACAATAGAATGCTTATACAGGACATTTTTATCATTCTTTTTAATTATTTCATTATTGTGTTCATAAATATGTTTCTTAAAACATCCCTCTGTTTTACCTACATTTAAAGCATGGAAGCTGAAACACTTAGCTAGGTATGCTAAATATTTGTATTGAAAACTACCACCCCAACAATTCTAAGGAAGAGCCCAGGTCATTTTCCAACACCAAATTCCTTTTTCAAAAATATAGGGACATTGGGCACACCTTCCACATTTAACTGTCCCACTATTTGATGCTTCCTTATGAACCTGGCTATTTTTGAACTATTCTTCAAGATTATGCCCATTTCAAAACAAAATTTAGGTTCTGGCCCCAGTAATTGAAACATCTCTGGGTTGGCTTGTGAAATATTTCAATTCTTTTTAATGATATTCATAATTTCCCCTGTTTGGGGATAATGCTGTCTAACCAAAGGCTTTTCATAATTATTCCCTCTTGTATTCTGTTTGCCAGGGTCTAAACCAATACCTAACTGGGGTTTATATCATATACCCCATTGGGATTGAATGTAATTCCTAATCTCTCTTACCATATGGTGGAGGTGGGTCTATATACACATCCACATCGTTAGGAGTTTCAGTTATGGCTCCTAGCTTGCAGTCATCTGCGAACTTCATTAGCCAAAGACCTTCTGTGTTAGCCTGTACTTCAGAAAAGTAGATACCAAACAGGAGAGGACCCAGGACTAAACCCTGTGCTACTCCACTTGTCACTGGTCTGAAGTTGGATTTGGAGTCTGCTACTTTCACAGTGTGGGTTCTGACAGTGAGCCAGTTGCAACTCATCTTGTGACATAGGGATTTATACCTAGTTTAGTGAGTTTATCTATCATTCCAGAGTGGGGGATGGTGTCAAAAGTCTTGGCGAGATCTAGATAGGCTGTGTGAACCACCTTACCCTCATCAATGGCTTTGCTGACTGCTTCAAAGAAGTCTATAAGGTTTAGGAGACATGATCTGCCCTTTACAAACCCAAACTAGGTGGGCTTCAGAGTTTGGAGATTACCAATTTCTTTGTTTATAAGTTCCATGATGATATGTTCCATGGCCTTGCAGACCAGGATTGTTAGGCTAATGGGTTGGTAGCTCCCAGGGTCCATGGTGGCTCCCGCTTTGTGGAGTAGGATAACCATTGGTGTGGGCCTTTCAGTGGACACAAAGCCTGAGGTGAGGCTATGATTGAACATGGTGCTTAGGTGGGGTGCCAGTTCATTCTGTAGTTCATGTAGAACACAGCCTGGGATGTTGTCAGGTTCCATGGATGCTGTGTTCTTGGCTTTGGAGAGTGTGTTTTTTATCTGTGCAGCCGTGATTACAGGAACTTTGCATTCTTCCAGTAAAGAGATGGGCCCTTTAGGGGGTGAGAGGGGGGTAAAGTTAGCGCTGAACCTATCTGGCAGGATGTTGGCAATATCAGTTGGTTCTGTATATTTAGTGTCATTGAGATGTAACTCTGAGCATATCTGAGTGTTGCAATTGAGATTCTTGACATAGCTATAGAATGCTTTGTGGTTGCCTTTAGAATCAGTGGTGATTTTGTTTTTGTAACTAGCTTTGGAAGATTTTATGTGGGATCTCAGCTTTTTACTGAGGCTGACCAGGGAGTTCCTCCAATCATGGGATTTTACTCTTTTTTGCAACAGTTTCCTTCTTGTGTTGTAGAGTTTGTTTATGGCAGGGAACCACCAGATTGGCTTCCTTTTTTTGGAGGATAGCATCTTGGTTCTGTTAGGGATAGCACGATCCACGCACTCATGTAAGTGCTTATAAAGTACATTTGTGTAGGATTCAGCAGTCGTACCTCTACTGTCCATCTGCATGGGTGTCGTGAAGTTTGCGACTTCTGTCTTAAGAAGCATGAAGTTGGCTTTGGAGAAATTTTTTACAGTGGTTTCCCTAATGGAGTTGGGGGCAGGATGTGGATGTCTAGGCTGATTAGCTTGTGGTCAGATCTGACCAATGAGGAATTGACCTCTGTTGTGGAACACCGGTTACCCATGTTGGTAATGACCAGGTCTAGGATATTGCAGCCCCTGGTGGGGGTGTGGATAAGTTGGTCCAAAGCATTGGAATTTATGAATTCAAGAAAACATTGAGCAAAAGAGTTGGTACATGAGTAGTTTTCCTAGTTAACGGTGGGGTAGTTTAAATCGACCATTATTAGGGTGTTGGGCTGCACCCTAATATTTTATAGTGCATCAAGAAATGAAGGGTGGTAATCCTGGGACATGGTGGGGTATCTGTAACAAGTTACAATTTGGATTGTGGTCTTGCCCAGAGTTAGTTGCACGTGGATAATCTCAGATGCATTATGCTGAGCAACTAGCTTGGAGGTGTGGATATCCTTAATGAATATGGACACACCTCCGCCTTTAGTGTTTTGGTCCAGGTTAGGTGGCCGAAAGGTGTGGTATGAATTATAGCCTGGTAATTCAGGGGTGCTCTCTGGAGTCTTGAACCAGGTCTCTGTCACTGCACAGATGTTGATGTTCTCCATTGTAAGGAGTGTCTCAAGTGAATGCATTTTGAGGTTTAGACTTCTAGCATTGAGTAGTATTGCCCTCAGATTTTGCTTGCTTGTACCTGTTATGGTGGTGAATTTGTCATTTGAACCTTGCCTAAAAAAGGCACTATAGAGGTGGCAATACCCTTAGCCAGTATCTGGAATCCCAAGGGTAACAGGTGCAGGCCATGTCTGGCAAAGCATCGTGGTCTGTTGATCATGTCATCCCAGGCAGACAGATACTGGATCCCCTTAGAATGACACCAGAAGCTTAGCCAATTGTTGAAGTCAATCATTATGTCCTTGTACTGTGGTATCATTCTGGGTGATGGCAGGATGCTACTCAGGGCTAGGGTCATACCTGCCTGGGCTACAAGATAAGAGAGCTCCTCCATGTCTCTTTTCATGTAGTCCAGATAGGTACGTCTCAGGTCATTCACACCAACATGGACAATAACAGAGTCATATTTGTACTTGTTGTGGAGCGGCCTGAGTGCATACATTATGTGGCGGATCCTGGCACCCGACAGGCAGCTGACAGCAACTTTCTCCTTGTTTAGCCTGGTGAGTGGAACATCAGTGTGCCTGACTATAGAGTCACCTATGACTAGAGTGTTGGGTATGTTGTTATGCCTTATGGGATGTGGTTGAGTGGCCCACTGAGTTTGTGGGCTATGTGTCATTTGCGTTGTGTTGGGGGGTGGAGGTTGCTTGCATTTCTGCTTTGGAAGTGTCTGTTGCTTGAGCAGATTTTTATTGAGAGCCTCCACAAATGTAGGTGTGTGTTTGGAAGAGTATTATTTATAATTCTCAGTACAACCAGGAGTTCCTCTGTGGTTCCTGCTAATTATATGTAGTTATTTGTCATTTAAAGAATCAGAGATACTTCACAATAATGACATGTACAAAAATTATTCTTAATTTTGGTGGATTGATAATAATTCCTTATATGGGAGGGGCAAATGATAAATGGGATTTATTTACTTAGATTTTATGCAAGTGCTACATTCCCTTACATGACTTCATAGGTGAACATCAGGCCATCAGTCTGCAGACTATTGCAAGCTTAGATAATAACCAGAGGTCAGAATCAAACCCTATATTTTGTATATGTGAGGTATAGACCGTATGTCAAACCCTCCTCCATAAATGTATCTATAAACAACTTGATTTACATGGATTTGATAAGTTTTGGTCTTACATCTGTGACTTTTCCAGATGTAGTTATTTATGATCTACTGGGAACATTGCAATCTAGGATTTATATGAAACAGTAGCGACAAATAACTTTTTTTTTTTATATTTTAATAACTGTCAGCCTTTTACATTGTAAAGAAAAATATTTATCCCTGGCATTACAAATATTTCAGAAGCCATATAAATGGGCATATTTTTAATCAATTTAAAAGACCATGCTAAGAAAGATTACAATAGTCAATTATTTGAGCAAGGGTTTACAGCACAGTTAAGTGGCACCTTATATTAGTCAAAATGTAGCTGTATTTTCCACTGTACCTTTACAGAGAAATAATTATAGTAGTTGTTCAAAGTTTGGGAGTGCTTGTAATATGCCTGGAAGGCCAGCTGAAAGAATTATAAAAATTGGAGGACAATACTTTTTAATTCTTAAAGCAAAGGGCATTTCTACTAATTTCACTTTTTTGATGGTGGGAAGGTTATAAGGAGAAGCTATAAAAACTGCTGATGATATAAGCAATTTAATTGTTAGAAATTATTGCAACATTGTTGCATACAAATGTTATTCTTGGAATTTTTGTGAATGCATTTTACTTGCCATCTGCTTTGTACAAGTATAAACTTAGAAAAGGTATATCAGTAAGATTCACTGTGTCTGCAGTGCCAGAAACAATATTAATGTTGCTATTTGAACTTGTCTATTTATCCTTTATGCAGGAAAAACAGAAGAAAAACATGTTGAATGTTCTTTATTAATGCAGCTAAGACTCAAAACTTGACAGGTAGTTTATGTTTCAGGTTTTACAACTGATTACTCCTTCAGGAGTAAAATGTAATGTGTGTTGCTGAAAACTGAATCTTGGTGACAGTAAAAACCCTATTATAGAACAGGCCAATCTGTAAAGTAAGCTGTAACTAATTTTAATTAGCTAAGTGTTTTGAAAGATTTACTTTTTTATTGCCTTGAACATATAGATGTGTTTCAATATTCACTGTTTCTTTAACCATGACTTGAGGAAGAACACAGTTTGCTTGAAAACATTATATGTCTGAATTTGGCTTATTGAGCAGTTTTCAACTTGTTTAACCAGATTTTTTTATATCCTCACTTCAGCCACAGACATTTTCTTTTGCTAAATGAAAAATTAAACAGTTCTGCTGAATACCACTTTCACTGAAAAAAATATATATTTTCATTTTCTTTGCATGGGGTGAGCCTCCATGCACCCTACCCTTCTGGGAAGACCCCCTCCCAACTTAAATATGCTAAGTCTAAGGTCTCACAGCAGCTTGAAAAGGGATATTTCAGGCTCATGAAAATGTTTTTCAGTAGAAATGTTATGCTGTATTAGGTCTCGGTATAATTGCTCTTGATCAGCATTCATGCCCCCCTTTTGGTGTAAATTATAATGGGATAAAAATTACATGCTGAGCTGTGGATACACAATAACACGCAAGGCTTATTCTTACGACCGGCATTTCTTATTGTTTGTCCTTGTGCTTCGAAGAGCTTGTAACACTCAATTTGCTGAACAATAGACTGTAAAGCAAATGTTTCAATATTCTCAGTGTCATAACTAACTTTTTTTGCCAGTGTTACATAGAGCTTGGACATAAATGCTAGCAAAGCAGAATATATCAGGAGATGTAGTTGTGCTAAGATTAGAAACCAGTGAGATATCAAGCCGTGAAAGACAGGAAATTAAAACAGAAAAGTTCTGTCTCATGATTTGCAGCATATCTGAAAAGCTAAACAAATCAAGCCATTTTTGGATTATTTTACAATGAACTCTTCTAGCTGTTTTCACCTTATTGTCTGCCATGCTACTCATTCATTTCTTTGCATAAACATGTCTATTCAGTGATGTGCCAATATAAACATCTAAAAAAATGTGGCAACTGTAGACTTTTAAGCAATAACTGTGTACCTCTCAACCTCTTAGCACAAAATATCTGGACAAAGCCAAAAATAATGGGGGAGACAAAGCCACAAAAATACGGACAGATTTTAAATATTGCTCTCATAAACTTAGAACATTGCTAGAATAAAATACATTGTGTTGTCATGCATTTTTTGAAGGCTATGAAGTCTGAAACTCAAATGCCTGTCATTATTTAATGAATTCAGTTATTACTGATTTGCCAAAAAATCCAGAAAACCACAAGCTTTATGAGGAACAGACCAAAAATATGAAGCAAAAAAATGGATATTCTGTGAAAATCTGTACAGTTGAGAGGCATGGACTGACATGTGGTTGTGGGTATGTAAGGATTTGCTCACTAGTTCTAGGACAGGATGGAATATTCAGTTTTCCTTCTGAATCATGCACTTAGCTGTCTGACAATATCTCTTCCAATACACTGTCATAGTCTTTGTCAGACAACATCACAGCTCTGTAACTGGATCATACACTCCTATTTCCACATTTCTGAAAAAGGAGACTGCCATTCCAATGCACTATTCTAGAGGTATGCCCCCATCATTTACAGCACACTAAAAACATAACTTACCTATAATACCCTAATAATATCCAGTATTGCCAGCATTTCAAGACAGATATCATTCACTCCAACAACACGGCCTACTCAGTAATGATCATCTATGGAAATGGGCCAAATCCTATAGTTCTTTCTGGTGTTGCCTCTTTATAGGAGGCCATTAAACTGAGTTCTGGATTTCAACATATTATTCTTTCTACCTCCCAGCAAAACTTGGGAGGTAGAAAAAAAACAAAAAAAAAACAAAACAACAACAACTTCACTGAAAGCAAGTGTCTCTCCACTATGGCTGACAGCAGCCTACAAAATATCTGCTGTTCCCAATGTCTGAGTCATTAGCTGATATACTATCTGAAAGCAAGTCTCCATGGCTTTATCAAGCTCTGCTCATATTTTGGTCTATACTTCAGTGACTCCCATAGATGTTAATTTCCTGGTCTGTCATACATATATTTCAAATCTGCATCCTTTCAACACTAGAACTGAGTGGAAGGCCTCTTTCTTTAATTCAATGACTTTTCCCACTGCTGGTGTCCACCAACTAGTACTAGGGTCACCACTATAACTTTCAGAAACCATCTTCTAAGCAAAGCTCTTTGCCACCATGTCAACTACATAGGTCTTGAAAAGGGTCCATTAAGACTACATGTCTCTGGTCTCTCTCTTGATGTTTGGGAGGTAGGAGATTAATTCATTCCACACAGAAATCTCTTCTAGGCATGCCCAGAAAACTCAAAACACACTTTTCAATTTCCCAATCTGTTTAGCCACTGTTTTGGCCATATGTCCAAAATTACTACCAAGTGGTGATATATTTGACAGCTCATTAACTGTCTTGTTATGAATAGCCAGCATATGTAACTACAAAGTCGGTCAATGAACTTTGACCCAAGGTTCTGTAGTATCAAGTACACTTTTGAGCAACATTGTTTTCAGACAAAATGCTCACTATGGACAGTCCATAACTAGCAGGGTGGTCCAATAACAACTCACCATTTGGGTTCAGATGAGACAAACCAGTCTGTCTACCCATGCTCTCCTGTTATTTCCATCATCCTTAGTATCAGTATTGAAGTATCCCAGTACAACTATGGAATCAGTATGTAGTATGCCGTCATGCACTGATCTCATAGTCTCCAGGAGTTTTGAATATTTTGAACAAGTTATTGCATTCACAATCACAAACAAGAGGAAGAGTTTTCCTTTCTGCAGCTCAAACTCACTTTGTTACATCCCTCTAGATCTTTATGGACTTGGTCGGGGCTTGTGAATATTGTCACACCTGTCTGGTGTCTCTCCAAAGAGTTAGTTTCAGTGTAAGAGAGAGTGAGAGTTTCTAAATGGAAACTGTGGTTCCAGAACCAATGCTGTGACATTAGGTAAGACCAACCATATATGTCACTGGTACATTTCACCCTCCTGAATAAGTTTCACTTCCTTTGCCAACAGTAAAGTACCAGTATCTCAGGAACCTGTTTCCATTGCCAGGGTCTTCTTCATTGTAATCCATCCTCATTTTACAAGTCACATGACTAGTGCCAGGTAAAACCCACTCTTTGCAACTTTTTAGGGGTTAGGCTGATTGGCTATATGAGTCACCCAGCCATCATTCCCTCACCAGCAGTCAACATTCCTAGGCCTAAGTCTAGCTGTGGGTGTTGATGTCTCTACTCTGGGTGTGGCTTTCTTATTCTATGAATTGACCATCTTGAGACTTAAGTTTTGTGCATTTTTTCTTGCTTGGCTTCTCCTGCTATACTAGTTTGCAAATGGTAACCCTTTAACCTTCTAGGACTGCAAAGACCCAGACAGCACAGCTTTAGGGATCATAGAGGTATATAACCCCTTAAACCAGAATAAAGTCACAATCCGAGGAGAAGAATTTTACAAGAAACATATGTATTACACAAAATAACTAAAAATGTATAAATGAACTATGTAGGAGTCAGATGTTAGCTAGGCATACTATTATGTGTTATAGGGTAAGGAATGCATTTCATGGCTCATTGTTTAGCATGTATACATAGGTGCATATGGCACACAAAGTATTACACAGCTGTAGTCAGTCAGAATGATGCAGCTGTAGCACTCCAGATCCATAGCAGCAACAATGTCATGCCTAAGTTAGCTGTATTAACAACATTGCAACACAATACCTATAACTAAAGCGATGGGGTACCCAACTGCACAACTGTAATCATAGAGTACAAAGCTCTCAGAATGGGGAATATGCTCCTTTGATGCTTGGTGCACATTTTTCTGTACTTTCTATGGCACAATGCTCCGTACTATGTTGCACTTTTTAGACTCTGCACTGCAGTGCTTCATATTTTAGACAGTGTTGATGCTCATTTTTTCTGTTAACATGTAAGGATCATAGTCCTGAATCCCTGTGTACCCCATAATCCTATCTTCCCCAGTCCTTTTCACATCACACAATGTAGTCCTAAGGAAGACAGTGTTCCAACATTCTGTATGTCACCCTTACCATTTGTTAACCTCTCTTGAGTGCCTTGTATTCTGCTGTGAGGTTAAGTTGAACACTACTACATGCTGTGTGTGAAGATAGGTAAAGGCTACCAGCCTAGCCAGATAGAACTTTGTAGATAATTCTGTCATTTGTAAATATTAATATAAGCCACAGGCTTGTAAACGAACCACACCAAAAAACTTGTAAAAAAATAAAGAATGAAAGGAACAGGTCACAAATCACGCCAGCCAAGGTACAAAGTATATCCTTTTACTTGTAAGCGCTTTCATGCACATAAATACATGCACTTCTTCAGACAAATACACAAGTATACCAAGACACTTATATAGGCCTTTGAATACCCAGATGACTCGTTTTATAAATAATTATCCAATTAATTAACAAGTTAATTGAAATGAGGGTTATTCAGAGCCAACTTCAGTTTTGAAAACAAGATACAAAACTAACCAAACTAACCCTTATTTACATAACGAAGTTACCAACTACCAAATCTTCTACAATGTATAACATAAAAATAAAAACAATTGTCACACCAAATAATACCGTATGTATTATGTATTAAAGTCTTTGATTAAAAATTTTTAATATAACTATGTTGTCCTTAATATAGGTGTTACTAATAACTAACTAATGAATGTTGTATGAATGTGTTATGGGAATATATTCTATATCCCATTAAATAAAATATACAATAAATTTATGTAAATTTATAATATTAATAAAAATTGTATATTTAAATTAATACCAATTCATTGATAAATATATATATATAATTCATAAAGTAATATATAAAAAATGTAAATGTATTGTTAAACATGTATTGATGTAAAAATGTTGTGAACATATAAACATGTATACCAGTAATTAAAATGACAATGAAGGAAATACAAGCAAAAACATTAATTTTGCAGAAAAATACATACATGTTTATATGTTCACAACATTTTTACATCAATACATGTTTAACAATACATTTACATTTTTTATATATTACTTTATGAATTATATATATATATTTATCAATTAATTGGTATTAATTTAAATATACAATTTTTATTAATATTATAAATTTACATAAATTTATTGTATATTTTATTTAATGGGATATAGAATATATTCCCATAACACATTCATACAACATTCATTAATTAGTTATTAGTAACACCCATATTAAGGACAACATAGTTATATTAAAAATTTGTAATCAAAGACTTTAATACATAATACATACGGTATTATTTGGTGTGACAATTGTTTTTATTTTTATGTTATACATTGTAGAAGATTTGGTAGTTGGTAACTTCGTTATGTAAATAAGGGTTAGTTTGGTTAGTTTTGTATCTTGTTTTCAAAACTGAAGTTGGCTCTGAATAACCCTCATTTCAATTAACTTGTTAATTAATTGGATAATTATTTATAAAACGAGTCATCTGGGTATTCAAAGGCCTATATAAGTGTCTTGGTATACTTGTGTATTTGTCTGAAGAAGTGCATGTATTTATGTGCATGAAAGCGCTTACAAGTAAAAGGATATACTTTGGACCTTGGCTGGCGTGATTTGTGACCTGTTCCTTTCATTCTTTATTTTTTTATAAGCCACAGGCTTGTTCTCTTAAATGGGAAAAAAAGGTGGTAGGTGTGGAACTGCAAAAATGAAACAACAGTGCACTCTGCTGTAACAAAGCTAATAAGTCAATTCTTTGATATCAGGGCTTGGAGCCGATATGTCTGGATGAAGGAATTCTGGCTATTGTCTTGAGACCAGAGTTAATTGCTAGAATTTGCACGTATAAATTATTTAATTGTTCTGGTTTCCTGACCAGCTGCAAGATCAAGGGCTATTAACCTCTGAGAATCTGTTAGTCTGGGTACCAGAAAGAAATGATATAATCTGAAATGAATCAGTGCTACTGTGTTATCAATTTAAGGACAGAAAGAATGAGAGGATTAGAGCATTTTGTCTTGAGAACATCCAACGTCACCAGCACTGCTTTGTTCTATATGTAAGTTATTTAGAATTGTGTGTTCTCTTAGATATAGCTAGGACATAGGAAGAATTAGACTAGTTTGTTTTTCAACTGTGGCTGTTTTAGGTAGAGTTAATTTAAGTTCTAGAGAACATTGCATGTATATACAGATACTGTACCAATTCACTCTAATAAGCCTTGACTGTTCAGTCACACTTACCATTTGGATAATAATATTGCACAATATAATTGGACACCATTTCACAAGGGCTTTTTGGTAGCTGATAAATATTAGTGGGTGGTAGCAGTGATTTCTACCACATATTCTGGGTAAAAGGGGCACAGCTGGAGAACCTGTGCCAGCCGTCCCCAAATGTGTCTCTGTGATAACTCTTATCTCAAAGTGTGTGTGTGTGTGTGTGTGTGTGTGTGTGTGTGTGTGTGTGTGTGTGTGTGTGTGTGTGTGTGTGTGTGTCAGCTACATCAGCAGGGACACGAAACACTGGTTGGACAGAGAAGATGCTGGAGGTTTTAGCTTGCCCACTAGGCTGAGATCTGGACCCTATAGCTGTGCCAGTGTGAGTCTTATTGGGGACCATGAGGAAAAGGGAGAGACCAGCCCCAGGCTGACTTTAATCTCTGTGTGCTCTTAAGGGAAATTGTACTTTACTGTGTGTGTATTTATTATCCTTTCCCTATATGGGTGCCCCTCACTGGTGTTAGCTGTGAGGATTGAGGCTCCTTGATTGCTGGACCAGTGCACAGGTGTCACATATTAATTGTTTGTCAGTGGTGGGATATCCACACCACATATTAATTGGTTGGTAAATACTAATTGGTTTATAGTGGTGTGGGTAGTGTGAATTCATGTAGCTTGTGTACAGTGATCACTGAATGCATTTTTGTACTCTAAATCAGCCATTCAGGGAATACTCAGAGTTCGGATCACAATTGTTTTACTTCTTTTGTTAACTTAGTTAGTCAAGGAGAGCAGGCAGCATGTCAGCAGAGGAGTACGGAAAGCTGACAAGGAGCCAGCTGGCTGAGATGTGCCAGTCTAGAGGACTGGTGCATGGAAACCTGACTAAGGCAGACCTGATTGCAGCCTTGGTCACAGCTGCATCAGAAAACAGCAACCAGAAGGATGATCAGACTGGCAGTGGAGATGTACCACACTCAGAGAATGGGCAGCTCAACCTTTCTGCAGAGGACTTAAAAATCCTCCTGGAGAAAAAGAGACTTGAGTTGGGGGCCAGGCATTTGGAATTAGAAGCAGCTGATAGACTGAGGCATCCAGAGAGTGAGAACAAGGAGAAACTGTGATGTTTGCAGGCTGAGGAGAATGAGAAACTGCTATGCCTAGAAGCTGAGGAAAAAGAGAGGCAGATGCAGCATGAGAAAGAGATGCTGACTCTTCGCCAGAGTCATGGAGGTAATGGGGAAGGGAGTAACTGGACCCCAAAAGCACAAAAGGTCAGTAAATTTCTTCTGCAGTTTAAAGAGGGGGGATAATTTTGATAGTTTCATTCATATGTTTGAGAGATTATGTAAACAGTATGATGTTGACCAAAGGCTCTGGGTATGGTTCCTGACCCCCTTACTCCATGGTAAAGCTGTAACTGTGTTGTCTGTACTTGCTGATTGTGAATATTTTTATTATGCTGCTGTTAAAAATCACTTGTTAGAATGTTTTAAGCTAACACCTGAAACGTATAGGAAAAAGTTTTGTAAGCATAGACGCAAGACAAATGAAAGTTTGTATGAACACGTTGGTGAACTGAGCCCTTATTTTCATAGGTGGGTGAGTGGATGTCAGGTAACCACTTTTGAAGGGCTGTCAGACCTTTTGGTGAGGGGAAAAAGCCCTTAGCACTTTGCCTGAGAACATGAGGATCTGGTTAGCTGATAGACAATGTGCTACTTCAGATGAGCTGGGGAAGAAAGGAGACTTATACCTAGCAAGCAGGGCATCCCTGCACAGGAAAGGGGCTCCCAGTACTACTCATGGGTCTAAAGGGACCCATGGTGGGCAGCACAGACTGGCCTAACAGAATCTGCCAGTAACAGGGGAAGACGCTAGTCCAGGTACACGTCCAAGACCTAGGGTTAAATGTTTTGAATGCAACCAGTGGGGCCATGTGGCATACAGATGTCCATGGAGGCAAGGTGGGGAACAAAAGGTAAGAGAGCCAGTAACTGGGGTAGACAAAATGCCAATAGTAGGTTGTCTTGAGATGACCAGGGTACCTAACTACCATCCTGCAGATGTCCTGTTAGGGAAGGATTTGGATGAGGCAGTACTATGTGCTTATGCAGTTACACAAAGTCAGGCTAGGAGACAAACATGTGGGTCTGGTAGCCTGGGGAGACCCAGATAGACTGCATACTTGCAGCCAGGACTGGTGAGGTGGTTACTTCAGGGAGGAAGCTACGCTGTAGCAGTGAGACTGAAAGTGAGCCACAGCTGCTTGTGGGTACTGATGTTCCCTTGGACAGAGTGACTGCAAAGGTAGAGGTAAGTAGTAGTACCCAGGCTGACAGTGAGGCACCACTGTCAGAGGATGCCAGACTTCCTGTGGAAGGGGAGCTGGGAAGGGTAACAAAGAGAGAGTTGAGACATGCTCAGCTCTCAGACTCTACCCTGCAAAGCCTGAGGCAGGTAGCTAGTGAGGCACCTGATTCTCAAGGGAAGGGGAATCTGTCTACTGGGACAAAGGGTTACTGTACAGAGAGTGGACCCCTGAGGGAGGGCTAGAAGGTGAGAGAATACAGCAGTTGGTGCCTAGAGCCTACCAAATGGCGCTTCTATCCATAGCCCATGATATTACCTTTGCAGGTCATATGGGCATAAAACATACAAAGAGACATATTATGGAGAACTTCCATTAGCCTAGAATTTCCAGAGATGTAACAGGGTACTGCATGACCTGTGAGCAGTGCCAGAAGGAAGGCAAGGCAGGAGACAAGGTGAAAGATCCTTTGATGCATTTGCCTGTAATTGAGGATATTGTGGGGCCTCTGAGTACCCCAACTTCCACAGGGAAAAAGTATATCCTAGTGGTAGTGGATTATACTACACGATACCCTGAGGCAATGGCTCTGTCCTCTATTTAGGCAGAAAAGGTGGCAAATGCTTTGTTCAAGATTTAAAGCAGGGTAGGTTTCCCGAAGGAAATACTGGCTGACAAAGGTGCCAATTTCATGTCAGACCTGCTGACTTGTCTGTGGAAGTACTGTGGGGTGAAGCACTTGAAAATCACCCCCTACTATCCCCAGACTAATGGTCTTGTTGGGAGGTTAAACTCTACAATCCAGTCCATGCTATGGGCATTTGCAGACCAGTTTAAGAGGGAGTGGGACAAATATTTGCCCCATCTGTTGTTTGCTTACAGACAGGTTCCTCAGGAATCCACAGGTTTTTCACCCTTTGAGTTGCTGTATGGGCATAGGGTGAGGGGACCTCTAGATTTAATTCAAGATGAGTGGGAAGGTGAGTGTGAACCTCGCAAGGAGTCTGTTGTGGCGTATGTCCTAAACCTCAGGACAAGGATCAGGGAACTCATGGGTTTGGCCCAGGAAAACCTGGCAGAAGCCCAACAACAGGAAAAAGGTATGGTATGACAGGAATGCTCAAGCTAGAGAATATGTTGTAGGGCAGCAGGTAATAGTTCTCATTCCTGTCAAACACAACCAACTGCAAGCAGCTTGGGAGGGACCCTACAAGGCAGTAAGAAACGTAAGCGATGTTAACTACATGGTAGAACTGCTAGGAAAAAGGCAGAGGCACAAATTATACCATGTTAACATGATGAAACCTTACCATGATAGAGAGGCCCTTGTGCAGAACATTTGCAGTGGATTGCAGGAAGAGTCTGAGGGAGATCTGGTGACTTATCTCCTCAGTGAGGCTCGGACTGACACTTCAGTGGAAGGGGTAGCAATGTCCCAGCAGCTATCTCCTACCCAGGTTCGAGAAATCTGAACAGTGTTATAGGAATTTCAGGACATGTTCACTGGGAAAGCAGGGTGCACCCACCTGGTGCAGCACCAGGTGGATACAGGACCCCAAAGGCCTATTAGGCAGACTCCTTATAGGGTGCCTGAGATTGTCAAACAGACTCTGAGGGAAGAGATACAGGAGGTGTTGGAACTAGGGGTAATTCAAGAGTCCAACCATCCCTGGGCCTCCCCAGTGATGCTGGTGCCAAAGAAGGATAGAAGCATCAGGTTCTGTGCGGACTACAGGAAATTAGTCACACAGAGTCAGATGCTTACCCTATGCTTAGCACAGATGAGCCCCTAGAGCAGCTGGGTGGGGCTAAGTATCTTACAACCACTGATCTTACCAAGGGTTACTGGTAGGTGCCCTTGACTCCCAGTGCTAAAGAGAAGTCAGCCTTTGTGACTCCTTTTGGCTTGTATGAGTTCACAAAGATGCCCTATGGGATGGAGAATGCCCCAGCAACTTTCCAGAGGCTGGTAGATCATATCCTAGCAGGAACAGAAGGGTTTGCCCTTGCTTACCTAGAAGATATTGCCATCTACAGCCATTCGTAGCAAGAGCACCTTTAACATATCAGGAAGGTGCTGGGCAGAATACAGAGGGCAGAGTTGACCATTAAGCCGAGCAAATGTCAGGTGGGTATGGCAGAGGTCTTCTACCTGCGACATAGAGTGGGGAGTAGTACAATCAGGCCAGATCCTGCCAAAGTAGAAGTCATTCAGGCATGGCCTGCATCTGTTACCAAAAAGCAGGTGAGGGCATTCCTAGAGACAGCAGTGTACTACAGAAAGTTCATCCCCAGTTATAGTACCATAGCTACTCCCCTCATAGACCTGACAAGGAAGAACAGACCCAGCCAGCAAAATGCCAAGTTGCTAAGATGGAGCCTAAGGTTGCAAGCATATGATATGTCAGTGCAGTACCGCAGTGGGATTAGCAATGCCAACACAGATGGGCTCTCAAGACAGGGGGTGGGATAAGGTATACGCAGATAAACCTAACCCTCTCAAGGAATGTTTCTCTAGGGTCACTTGAAAAACTAGCTTGAGTTCTTCAGGGGGGAAGATGTGTGAAGATAGGTGAAGGCTGCCAGCCTAGCCAGATAGAATTTTGTAGATAATTATGTAATTTGTAAATATTAATATAAGCCACAGGATTGTTCTCTTAAATGGGAAAACATGGTGTTAGGCGTAGAACTGCAAAAATGTAGCAACAGTGCACTCTGCTGTAACAAAGCTAATAAGTCAATTCTTTGATGTCAGGGCTTGGAGCTGATATGTCTAGATGAAGGAATTCTGGCTATTGTCTCGAGACCAGAGTTAATTGCTAGAATTTGCATGTATAAATAATTTTATTGTTCTGGTTTTCTGACCAGCTGCAAGATCAAGGGCTATTAACCTCTGAGACTCTGTTAGCCTGGGAATCAGAAATAAATGATGTACTCTGACATTAATCAGTGGTACTGTGTTATCAATTTAAGGACAGAAAGAATGAGAGGATCAGAGAATTTTGTCTTGAGAACATCCAACATCACAAACACTGCTTTGCTCTATATGTAAGTTATTTAGAATTGTGTTTTCTCTTAGATATAGCTAGGAAATAGAAGGATTAGACTAGTTTGTTTTTCTGTGATGTCAGAACTTTTGCTACTGTATTATTTTAAGTATTTCTCTGTAATCTCTAAACTCTTGACTAGCACTGTGTAGTAAGAAGTATTGTCTTGGGTTTTTATTATTTATTATTAAATATTTTAAACCTTTCAACTGTGGCTGTTTTACATAGAGTTAATTTAAGCTCTAGAGTACATTGCATGTATATAGTGATACTGTACCAAGTCACTCTAATAAGCCTTAACTTTTCAGTCACACTTATTTGGATAATAATATTGCACAGTAATAATTGGACACCCTTTCAGAAGGGCCTTTGAGTAACTGATATTAGTGGGTAGTGGCAACTGGTATTACCGTATAGTCTGGGTGGTAAAAGGGGCACAGCTGGAAAACCTATGCCATCCTTCCACAGGAGTGTCTGTGTGGTTGTATAAACTCTTATCTCAGTGTCTATGTGTGTCAGCTACTTGGGCAGGGACACGAAGCACTGGTTGGATAGAGAGGTTGCTGGAGGTTTTAGCTTGCCCTCTAGGCTATCTGGACCCTATGTCTGTGCCAGTGGGGAGTCTTATTGGGGACCAGGAGGAAAAGGGAGAGACCAGCCCCAAACTGACTGTGATCTCTGTGTGCTCTTAAGGGAGATTGTACCTTACTGTGTGTGTATTTATTATCCTTTTCCTATATGGATGCCCCTCACTGGTGTTAGTGGTGAGGATTGAGGCTCCTTGATTGATGGGCCAGTGCACGGGTGCCACACTGTGCAATAAATTTATTTATTTAACAATTGTTTACTGGGAAAGTCTGACTTGGAACAAAGCCAATTTTCACCAGGGAGAAACACTCCAGATGCATGTCTTTGTAATGTGGGAGGAAACCAGAGTACCCAGAGAAAACCCACTCAAATACAAGGAGGACATGCAGACTCCACACAGAAGGCGCTCCAGCTGAAAATCAAACCAGAGAACCTCTTGCTGTGAGGTGACAACACTACCACTGCACCACTGCACCATCTGGAGTACTACTGGTTCCTATCCCCGAGCAGGTTTATTGTCTTAATGTGGGGAGTACAATATCATGTTACTGCACATCAGAAGCATAAAGTTTGTCCTCCCAAGTGACTTCTCACAGGTTCATAGAAAGATGCTAGGCAACTAGTCATCAGACCATTAATGATCCTTCCAGTGCATCCAGCAACAAACGTTACCTCCTGCCTTAAGGAGGGTTAAAATAGAAAGGCCCAGTGAGAATCTGTTAGAGCTCATACAGTTAGTGCAGGTTAATCTTGACTGTAGCACTAATAAATTATAGACTACATAATGTCAGCCTGATTTGTGTCCTAACATTACTTCTGATCAATTTCAATTCCTGAGTAATTTGCCTGTTATTAAAATTTAAGGCACATAGTGGTGACTGAATGCACTAATAATCTGATGAATAAACCGTTTAAAATTCCAAAGTTCTATGTAAGTTATTAAACTGTACATCTTACAATGCTACCTTCTGCTTTAGCAGCTTTATGAAATAAACAGTTCAGTACTCCCAAATTTCATGCCACCAAGATATCTTTATATCAGTGGTCATTGCTCTGTTGCAATGAACTGCATGACCAGTTATCAATTTTAGAATCACATCTGTTACTTCTGTATGAAATGCATACCACTGATAATTTACAGTGTGGATAAGAAACTGAATCTAGTAAGTAGTGAAGTGCATAAATATGCCAATCACTTTCCTTCCCTTGCCAGCTCTGAGAGACTAAGAGTAGATGATACAAGATATGTGCGTGCACACACACACACACACACACACACACACACACACACACACACACACACACACACACACACACACACACACATATTCAACAATATTAACAATATTATCTTAATATATTTAAAAGATAAACTGTGGAATATAAACGGGTAAATATTAGTATAGTCTACTAATGTTTAATGCTGACTCACAGAATAAAAAAACTGACATCTAGGCAACTAGATTAGAAGAAGCATTCCCTTTCTACCCCAGATATTTAAAATTAGTGCTCGGAAATGTTGGCTAGATTAACAGCTCGCTTACACATAGTACACAGGAAATCAAAATAGGGGAAGTTACCTTCATACAGAAGGAAAAAGCCAATACCAAAGGGATTAGTCTGATTAAGTTTGCAGATGACTGCAAGCTAGGAGCAGTCATTTAACCACCAAATTACTCAGCCATCCTACAGGAAGGTATCATCATCATCAGCCCCTCTTTTCTCATTTTCTACATGGGGTTAGGGTGCAGTGTCAGCCATTGCCATCTGTCTCTGTTCAGTACCACTCTCCTGCCTTCTTCAACACTCATGCCTGACTGTTGCAGGTTTTCTCTTACACACAATCCATCCACTTCTTTGCTGGATGCTCTTGTTTCCTGTTGCCTTCCTCCTGTCTGTTCCGAATCTTCTTGACCAGACTGTCTTCTGCTTTTCTACACGTGTTCCCAAATCTCTGTAATCTGTTCTATTTAACCTTTTTCTCCAGTTGGAGCTAATTTGGCTTCTGTTCTCATATTTTTGTCTATCCCACAGTATGCATCCTATCGCCCATCTCAGGCACTTCATCTCCATCACCTTTATCTTCCTCAACTGCTGTGCCTTTAGTACACAGGTACCATACACCTGACACTCTGCACCAATTGTCTGCAGCCCTTCTGAATCTAACTTTGACCTGCTCATTCAGACTTCTCTTCTCTTCAACCATCCCTCCCAGATACTTGAAGTTGTTAACCTGTTCCACTATTTTTTTTCTATCTCAACCCTCAGCTTCTTATGAACTCCACCATTTGTTGCCATTACAACTGTCTTATCTAAACTCAGTTTCATCCCATGTGCCTTCAGTTTTACATTCAATTCTCCTGTAATTTGCTTAAGTTCTTACTCAGATTCTGCCTGTAATTCCACATCATCTGCAAACAGCAACTTTGCTGACCTGTACACTATGAATTGTTTACTAATGTAGTCCATCACCAGTATTAATAGCAATGGGCTCAGAGATGAACCCTGATGCAGACCCGCTCTCACTGGGAGACTCTCTGTAAGACCAAACCCTGTTCATACTTGAGTCATTGGGTCCTTGTACTTAGCTTGTACTAATTCTATCAATGTTTCTGGGGCTTTGAACCACCAAGGGACTGTCCAAATCAACTTTCTTGGGACCATATGCTTTCTCCAAGTCTAGGAATGTCCAGGTGTATTTTTTCTTTCCTCATCTCTAGCTTCTTCTCAACTATCTGTCTCACTGCAAACATTGGGTCAGTTATTTTGCATCCTGATCTGAATCTGAACTGCTCATGTCCCATCATACATTGCACTACTCAGCATATTCATTTATCAGTCACGCTCTCCAGAAATTTCATGCAGTGTGACAGCAGTTTGATACTTCTGTACTGCCCGCAGCTGTGAATGTCCCCTTTGTTCTTGAATACTGGCACTAGTGTGCTTATTCTCCAGTCACCTGGGATACACCTTTCTCTCCCACTTCTATGAATGGTCTCAGGAGCCATTTCTCCCCTGTCTCATGCAGCATCTTTATCATATCAATTGTGACCTCATCTGAGCTTATTGCCTTCCCTGACTTCATTTTCCTTAGTGCTGTGCTTACTTCATCTATGGTGAGCTCCTCCTCTTCTCTCATCATAGGCTGTGCCTGGGGCAGTATAGCTTCTGTGGGATTTTCATCACTCAGAAGTTGTGGGAAATATTGCTACCATCAGACTTTGATGTCCTGTGGACTGGTGAGCAGGTTTTTGCTGACATCCCTTATGAAGGGTGTCTGACTGTTTTCTTTATCTTTCTGTCTTTGTCTTGCAACCTAATATAGTTTCTTTGTGCTATCTACTAACTTACTATCCAAAAGCTGGGGCAGTGCCTCTGATGCCTTGTTCTTTGCCACTGCAAGTCCTTTCTTGGTTTCTTTGTTAGCCAACCAGTATTCTTTCCTAGCCTGTTCCGTCTTTTCTATCGCCCACATTTTCCTTCACATCTTCTTTTTGATGACTTCCAACACTTCTCCATTTCAGCCCCAGCTTTCCTTATGTACCTTATTTCCATACATGGCTTGGCCACATATCTGTTCTGTAGTCCTCACACATGCTGTTTTGAGGAGCTGCCATTCTTCTTCAACTTCACCTATTTCCTCTTCTACTTGAGGTAGTGCTAGATCCCTCAGTAATTCCTTGAATTGTGCTTTCTCTTCAGTCAACTTTCAGGTCTTCAGCCTGGTCTCTATTCTCCTTAGAGCCCTCTCTGACTATTGCTTGTATCTGATTGTGGCAACCAATGGTTTATGCTATGGGCTGAATGTTTCACTGGGGATAACTTTGCAGTCACTGTTTCTGCCCCAGTGCCTTTTCCTTACTAAGAGGAAGTCTACCTGAGCTGTATGTTTGCCAGTCTTGTAAGTGATCTGACTGGATCTCTTTCTGAACCATGTGTTGGCTACTATCAAGCCATTTGCCAGACAGATGTCTAGAATGGCCTGTCCTTCTTTATTCTTGTTGCCTCACTTCCGCATATCCTGTTATGTCTGTTCTGATATCTGCATTCAGGTCAACATTATCAATACAATAGGTCCTACAACTGCTGTCTCAATGCACTCTTTTCCTCGCTACCCCAACCCTGTTGTGGATCATAGTCTGAGATTATGAATACTGCCCTGTCATTAGGCTGGAGTCTGATTGGCATGAGCCTGTCACTAATTCTGATGACATCCCTCACTGTCTTTTGAAGCTTCTCCTTCACCACAATTCCCACACCATTTCTAGCCTGCTCTCTTCCTGACTAGATGACTCTGGATCCCAAGCCAGGTGGCCATGCTGCACTAGCCTTCATACATGGGATACCCAGCCTCTTCATCACCATAATGTCATCCACTTCCAATCTGCCAGTAAACCAACGCTGAGTGTAGCAATTCTTAGATCATGCTCAGAAGGCTGATTGATTTTACATTCAGCTTTTGCTCAAAAGAGCTATCCAAGACTCCCAGCACTAGCATGGGCCCCTGGCTTAAGTTGGAGTAGGCCTGCTTATCACCGGAAAATACCCATGCCCATTTGGCGACATTAGTCAACATGACCAAATCACATAGAGCCATATTTTACACCATTAAATGACTAGCCCTGCCAAGGCACACAGCCTGGAATCTATGTTCTTCTATCATGAGGATACTGCACATTACAGTAGATGCCTAAACCAGTTGGTTTATGCAACTCTTTTCCCTTATAGGGAACCATGTATAGTCTGTGTTGCTGCCCACAGCGCCATTCTTTAGTGAGTTTGAGATGGAAACACTCAGCATGTTTTTTGGAGGTGGGACAAACTGCATCATGGCTCTAGATGATTGTCACTGCTGAAATGACACCTTGACCCCATGTGTAAAAATGGGTGATGGATGGAGAAACCTATAGAGACTCAGGGAGAACATGTAAGCTCCAAACAGACATTGGTCGGATGTTAGGATTGAATCTTGTATTTGGGAGACAAAGACTTTAACCATTTTGTCTACTGGTCTCTAGACTAACTTACAGATGTCTGCATGCTAGGAGCAGTCACTGAATCCTCAAATTATGTAATTAATTAATTAATTAATTAATTAATTAATTAATTAATTAATTAATTAATTGTCATTTGTTTACTGGGAAAGTCCATCTGAGTCATAAAGTACCCATTTTCAAAGGAGACCAGAAGGAGTTGAGGCTTGGTGAGCCAGGTTTCTATGGATGTAAAAGCTTGTTGTGTTATATGTTACAAGAGAGTTAGGCTGTCTGATATTCAGATTATAGTAGAGTCATCAGTATATTGAATTAAAGAGCCTTCATGGGTTGCTGTGTGCAGGTTGTTAATAAAGATGTTTAATAGCGGTCCAAGGAAGGAGCTTTGTGGTGGGGAGCTAAGAAGAGATATATTCCATTTCACAGCTTGTAGTCTATCAGCTAGGTAGCTAGAGAACCATTGAAATGAGAGGGAGGATAGATCTATATTGGATAGATGCATCAGTAGTTTGGAGTGAGAGATAATGTCATACACCTTAGATAGGTCATGTAATAGTGCAGATACTAGTTTACCAGAATCACAGGCTTTGTGGACAGAGTCCATAAAGGACAGCAGGGCTGTTGAGGTGCTGTGAGTGGGTCTAAAACCATAATGAGTTTGAGTGAGCAGATTATTTTGTGTGATATTGTGAAGAAGCTGGACATGTATGCATTTTTCTAGAACTTTAGAGCGGGGGGAATAAGATTGCTATAGGACGGCAGTTTGAGATTTCAGAGGGGTTGCCTCCCTTATTAACTAAAATGATATGTGACATTTTCCATGGGGGTATAAGCTTAAGTTATGGATCTGTTAATCAGGATGCTAACTGGGAGTGTGACTGCATCTGCAGCTATCTGTAGGTATTGTGGAGGAAGGTTGTCTGCAGAAGATGAGCAGGGTTTTAGTTGTTGTAGTAGTTTTTTATTAAGGATATAGGAATGGGTTGAAAGTTAACAAAGGAATGGTAGGATATTGGGGCATTAGTATGGGTGTTGTGCTGTGGGTTGTAATATTGTAATATTTGCAGTTAGTTTAGTTATGGATTCTGTGAAGTATGTGTTGAAATTTGAGGCTATTTGTTTAGGCTATAAGTCTGGACTTGAGTTGGGATTGCTTTTACTTCTGGGGTTTAGTTGTGATGATATGGAGGACCAGAACTTCTTGGGGTTGATTTTATGGCTGTCTTGAATGTGGGTGTAGTATGATTTTTTTTTTGTCCTGGGAAATTTGTCTCTTAACCTGGTTGTGGAGTTGTCTATATAACAGTAGATTAGTGTAATTTTTTTATTCCTTAGCCAAGCAGTTCAAGCTTTCTGTCTGTGTTTTATTAAGGTTTTATGATTTGGTGAGCTATGGGGCTTGGTTATTTTTTATTCTTATTGTGTGTAGCAGGGCTAATGAATTGAGAATTTTCAGAAAAGTCTTGTTAAAGTGTTCAACAGCTTTATTAAGGGGTAGGCTTTTTAGGATGAACCAGTCAGTAATTTTTAGAGTCCATGAATATGTCTTTGTTGAATTTTTGTAGATTGTATATGGTTTATATTTGTGTTGTTTTACAAGGTGGGTCCAGTATGTAAAGGCTGGTAGGTGGTTGCATGGGGAGTCAGGGAGTGTACCTGAGGAAAGGTCGTTGGTAGGGTTAGAGACTAGTATCCAATTTAGGATGGAATGTTGGGTATTATTTTTTGCTATATCTGGTTGGTGTATTAATTATTTTAGTAAAGTTACAGATGTTTAGAGAGTTTGTTGAATTATGTGGAAATAGGGTCTCCCAGTCCATGTTGATGTCTCATAGAATGACTGTTTCATTATGTATTGTTTTAGAAATTCAGGAAAGTATGTTTTCCAGAATAGGAATGTTTTTACTGGGAGGGATGCATAAAGTGACTATGCAGATGCTTTTGGCTGAATTTCATTTTAGGAATGTGTGACAATTTCTGCAGTATAAAATCTGGGTATGAGTCTAGCATATGGGGTATCTGTCAGGGTGTTTGGGAAGACTAGTGCAATACCTCTAGTTTTTTTGTGGACTCTGTCTTATCTGATAGTGCTATAGCCTGGGGTTGGGATTTCAGTATCTTTTACTCCAGGTTTTAGCCCAGTATCTGTTAGAAAAAAGGTGTCAGGATTATTTATTTTTAACTATGCATGGAATATTGTTATTTTATTGCAAATGATTCTGAGGTTAAAGGTGATAAATGTTAGCTGTTTGTTGAAGAGATGTTATGGGGACCTGGGCTTGGGTGAATGTCTCCACACAATTGTAGGGTATTGATTGGGTGATTTGTTAATTTAGCGGTTTTGGAGACTATGGATATGTGTGTTGGTTTTAGTCTAAAGTAGATGGTATTGAGTATCTTGGGGTGGGAATGGAGGAAGATGGGAATGGTGAACAGTGCTGGGGATATAAGAGAGTAGTGCATGATTCAGGGGTTCAGTGGTAAAGATGATGTCATCATTGTGGTGTGCTGATTTAGTATTGCAGTGTTTGGAGTTGTTAAGCTGGTGAGGAGAAGAAGGAAGAGAAATAAGAGGCATGAGTATATTATCATGGTTGTCAGAGATTAGATGTAATGGAGGCTAAAGAAAAAAATCAAACAGGAAGTAAAATAGCAGTAGAAGGGTTGAGCGTGAGTAGTTAGGTTGAGTGGAATAGTGGAGTGGAGTAGGGTGTGAATGAATGTGGTAGAGGTGAGGTGGTGGAGAGAGGTGTGTTAATAGATTGATTGGAGACCAGACAGGATAGGAAGGGGGAGTAGGAGGGGATCAATGAACTATAAGTGTAGTGTATGTGAGGGTGGTAGGTAATGGGGTAGGCTAGGGGAACAGAGTGAAGCCCGAGTGTAGAGAGCTGAACGGAGCAGGTTGTAACTAACAGTGAATTTTATCAGAAAGAAAAAATTAGAGAAGGAACAGGAGGTATAGAAGGATTCTAAAGTTCAAACCGAGTATTGCAAAGATAAAGATAGTATTGCTCATGTGTAGTACCATCTAAATATCCTGGCACTAACTGTATCAGGGTTAGGGAGGGGCTGTTGGGATAGCAAAAGGTAGTATGATTGAGGAGGTGTTTTAATATATTAAGTTACGATAGTCCAAAGAGAGTTTAAGGTATACATTAGGATAGCTTATCTGGGTTTCAGTGGACAGGGTGTATTAATTAGTTGGGTGCACACACAGGACTCAACAAACTATTGTTAGGCAAATGGTTGCTATCCTGTGATAGTTTTTGCTTTTGGGAAGTTAGCATATAGCACAGTTAATGCATTCAAAACATTAATGCATGATGTATTGTAGAATGTACTTTTGGTAGCAGAGTCCAGAGACTGCTTCAGGAGACCTTGAGAGGTTTGTGAAGTAGGTTGCAGTAAGAGTTTTCTTGTGATTGTTAGTCTATGTTCAAAAGATTTTGGGATTACACTGAGACTGGGGGTAGCTGTAATGTCCAAGTCTGTGATATAACCAAGTTATGTGCCTTCTTTTATCAGCAATTTCTTTCTGTAAAGCTGATTGTTTCTCCAAATGACCTTCATAAAACCTACCCACGTCACCATCTTGCAGGAAGGTTTGTCCCAAATAAATAACTGGTGGCAAAAACATGGACTTAAACTAAATGCCAAAAGATGCATTATTGCATCCTTTGGGAAATTATTGATCACAAAAGAACTATTACATTAACAATACGACCCTAAGAGTTGACCCTGTTGTTCAGGATGTGGGAACTTATAAGTACAATGACCTAGCTTTTGTCCAACATATGTCCATTGTTATAAGATAGTCCTTCTATATTGCAAAACTGAGCATATGAGATTTGGGAGACATAAATTAAAAGGTATATATTTAATACACCACGCAGTGATTGAAACTGTAGACTCATTTAAGGACCTGGGTATATGGGTAGAGTCAGCTATGAGTTTTTCTAATCATATCAACCAGTTGGCTAATGATAGTTATAGAGAAATAGGTTGTATAAAAGGATTTATAAAGTCTAGGAAAATCAAACATAATGAAGTCATTGTTTGTTAGTTACATTAGACCCAAACTTGACTATGGAATAACAATATGGAAACCCTATAGGAAAACAAGCATGAATAAACTGGAAAGAGTACAGCGGAAATATACTAAGGGCATCCATGGATGTGAAAATCTAAGTTATTATGAAAGACTAAAATATCTGAACTTGTACAGTGTCTCTTACAGATATTTAAGAGGAGATCTTATTCAGGTAAATAGGGCATTTAGGGACAACTACCTCTGGGAATGTTTGGGGTTATCAAAAAGTACTAAAGAATCATCAGATAACCTATGTAGAAGATTCTATAGGAATGAGAAGTGTACTAATTGGTTCTTTGACAGAGTAGCTGATGCTTGGAACAGACTACCAAATTACATTAAAGCAAGTACTAGTTTAGATATTTTTAAGAACAGCCTGGACATTTATTATGGGAACAAGTGTTTTTGGTTTATTGGCAAGCTAGAAGGGCGTTAATGCCTGTGCATGAAACATTTGTATGTATGTATGTATGTATGTATGTATGTATGTATGTATGTATGTATACCACTGTTTTGCACACCTGATTTTCTGGCTTCTTTGGCATTTTTCTGTCAAAGACTACCTCAGCACTCTACCATTTGGCTGCAGTCCCTTTGAGTCTAGCTTTAACCTCCTCATTCAGACTTCCCTTCTCCGTAATCACTCCTCCCAGATACTTGAAGCTGTTGACCTGTTCCACTATTTTCTCTTCTAACTCACTTTTCAGCTTCTTCTGATTTCCCCTGTTTCCTGCCATGGCAATTGTCTTGTCTGAAATCAGATTCATCTCAGGGGGCTTTAGTTTTTCAATCTAGTCCACTATTATTTGCAGGTGTAATTGTTCAGGGTCAGCATGCAGTGCCACATCATCTGCATCCAGCAGCTCTGTTGATCTGTCCAGACACATGCAACAACTGGAACATCCACATAGGTACCTTACTAAAAGGATACAAGGCCTTAACAACATGTCCTACATGGACTGACTCAAAGCTCTGTCACTGTACTTGGTATCCTACAAACTGCTAACTGGAGACCTGTGTCTAGCATACAAGGCATACTTCTACTCAAAACAAGGATTTACTGCACATCAGCAAATCAAATTGCATCAGAAATACTCAGTCCAGCAGTGTAAACCTCCTTTGCAACATCAACAGAATGGTTTGGAGGGACAAGTATATTTCACAGAGGATACCACTGCTCTGGACGGACTCTCAATCCACATAAAACAAAGTTCATCCCTGTCCATATTCAAGCACAGCTTGGATCTATGGATGTAAAAGAGAAAATGTATCTCTGGACTGCCTCCTGTACTACTAATGGACATAGGCAGCTCCTAAATGCTTTATCCCATGCATGGGTCCCCTCAAATTATCTGTGGTATGATCCCAGTTATTCTCAATAGGAGTAGTATATAACTGTTGACCATGGGATGGGTAAGCTAATCTCTAAACAGATTAGGAAGGTCAATTTGAGTACAAATAGGGAGATTGGCTAGGCTTAAAATGCCTCTCAAAGGCAGTTTACCTAGTTCTTACCTATGAACCAATAAGAAATCAAAACTGAAAGACAGATATGCTTGACATGTTTTCAGTTTCCAAATATATTGTTAAGAGTCTTATAAATCCTATATTTATATATCTATGCATTTATTTATTGCATTTGATAACCGGGAAAGTCCAAATGGACAACAAAACCCCTTTACAGAGGAGGCTGAGGAGAAAAGCACCACATACTGAGAAAATGCAGTGTACAAACAGAAATTGGAAAATAGTTTCAGTGTGAATATAAAGTAGTATGGAATATAGTACAGATCAGATACAGTGTAGTTACAAAGCAGTTCATAGAGGAATAGTTGTTTCACATAATGATATTAATAGTTAATACTCAGTTATTTCACATATGACATTTACAAGGGGAAAAAGTAGACAGAGGTTAGCTTACTTAGTTTTGTTGATAACAAGCTTAAGTTAAGTAATAATCGATTCACAACCCCCCACACCCCACAGACTTATATATACCAACTCCAAGATCAACATACCTTGGAGAAAAGGGAACATTCCAAGAAATGGCATCTCAGACTTAATATATGCAAATACACTTTTTGTCTATTTAGTCTCTGTGATTCAGGACTCACTCCAGAGTGTGTCAAAATTTCAAATGGTTATCATTATACTGATATTACTTTTTTGTATGCTTTTATTGTGTGATAATATTACAAAACCCTCTTACTTAGCTCAAATTCCCTTCTATTTATAAACACAGCATGTCATTGTGCATGTAGGTGATTTATGTAAATGGTGTGCAACTAGAAATTGTATGCACATCATAAATACTTATGTAGTGTTTGTCAGCATACATATGCAGGTATATGGATTGCTTGCAAGTCGTGTGTGGCATTGATGGCATACCAGCACAGTACTACAGCATCCAACACATGCACTGTTGGTACATGATGGTGCACAGGTGCAATATGCAGTCCTAACATAAAATGCCAGAAGACATGGGAACAACATGGGTAACATAAGAACCTTGACATGTATAGATCCATACAACCCTAGTAGACATCCAGCAAAATACAAGTGCTGAAAGTAGGATATGACTCAAACATGACACCAGCAAATACTGGCAAAATAATGTTCATATAAAAAAATATAACAGCTTATTAAAAATATAAGTGCCAACAACATTGTACAGGTATGTAATTGTGTAATTTTATATTCTATATACCATGTATGCAAGATGAAGAATGCAAACATTTCTGGCCTGTCTAACATCCTCTTGGAGTCCTGTTACATCCTCCTCTGTTATTATATGAGAGCATCCCTGTGGTGTGTGCCCTGTTGGGCCAAAGCTAGCTGCAATGTACAGAGATGGAGGAGGCAATCCTCCTAGGACATGTGCCTAGGGACATATGGAAGAATGGGGTCTATATTATAACATCGAAGTCTTACAACTTCAAATGTTATAATATTAAACCCTTTTCAGCGAATGCTGGAAATAGCGAAGCTGCAGAACACTGAATACTTTCCTAGGGAAGGTATTCAGTGGGCTGTTTCTGCAGCTTCGCTATTTCCTTGACTGTGGAGTGAAGGTTACGGACCTGGTTAAGGTAAGTGTGTGAACAAAGGTGAGTGTGCAATAGGGACCTTAGGGTTAGGGAGCAGAAAAGGTGAGTGTGCGATAGGGACCTTAGGGTTATGGAGTGGATAAGGTGAGTGTGCGATAGTTAGGGACCTTAGGGTTAGGGTTGGGTTAAGGTAAGTGGTGTATGTATGGTTTATTGTAGGGTTTTGTGAAGTGTATGTGTGTGGATTATTTATTTTGGCGTGCTTGTCTTGTGGGTATGTTTGCTGGAACAGCAAATCTTTTCCCTCGGAAAAAAATTGCTATTCTGACTGTTCGGTTTTCTGGTGTTTCAATCTAATGGGTTCGATATTATGACATTTGAAGTTGTAAGACTTTGATGTTATAATATAGACCCGGAAGAATGCATGCCCTAACTAAAGTAGACAGGTGATCAGTATTGTGCACAGGCCATCTATGAGCACTGCCTGCCATGGGAGGATGCTGTTAGAAATGGACTGCAGACAGCTCCAGTATAATATTCACTAGGGCATAATGGTTCTGTCTGACCTTTCAGAAACCTGCTGACATCATCCTCCTGTATATCATCATCACCATCATCATCCTCCTCAACTTTTTCTACATAGGTCATGTCAACTATTGCTGTCTCTCTCGTGATTCATTACCACTCTACTACATTCTTCAGCAGTCATGCATGACTGTCACGTGTCTTGTCTCATGCAATCCATTCATCTTCTTGTTACACACCATTGTTTCCTCTCCTCTTCTTCCTGTCTCTCTCAAATTGTCTTCAAGAAATCCTTTTCTGCTTTCCTGTAAATGTGCCTAAACCACGAAATTTTTTTCTCTTTGACCTTGTCTGCAATTGGTGCCGCTTTGTCTTCTACTCTGATGGCCTCATTTCCTTGTTTTACAGTGTGCATTCTACCATTTGTCTCAGGCATTTCATCTCCATCACCTCTAGCATCCTCAACTGCTCTGTCTTTACTGATCAGATTTATATACCACACAGCAGTATTGGTCATACCACTGATTTTGTACACCTAACTTTTCAGCTTCTTTGGCACTTTTCTGTCACTAACTACCCTGACACACTGAACCTTTTGGTTGCAGCCCTTCTGATTCTAGCTTTAACCTCCTCATTCAGACTTCCCTTCTCCTCAACCACTGTTCTCAGACACCTGAAGCTGTTAACCTGTACCACTATTTCCCATTCTAACTCAATTTTCCACTTCTTCTAATTTCCCTTATTTCCTGCCATGACAACTGTCTTATCTGAACTCAGTTTCATCACATATGCCTTTAGTCTTGCATTCCATTCCATTATTATTTGCTGACATTCTTGTTCAGGGTCTGCTTGTAATGCCACATCATCTGCATACAGAAGCTTTGTTGATCCATCCCTTCTAATCTGTTTGCTAATGTAATCCATCACCAGGATGAACAGTAGTGGGATCAGAGATGAACCCTGATGCATACAACCTCCATTGGAAACCATCTGAGAGTCCAATCATTGTCCTTACTTATTTTACTGGGTCCTTGTATGTAGCCAGCACTAATTCAAGCAATGTTCATGGGACTTTGAGCCATCATTGGACTTCCCAAGTTAGTTGTCCTGGGACCTTGCCATATGTTTCTCCAAATCTAGAAATGCCCAGCTGGACTCTTTCCTCATCTCTAGCTTTTTCTCAAGTATCTGTCTCACTGCAAATATGAAATCAATTGTGCTGCATCCTGACTGGAATTCAAACTACTCATCTCCCATTTTACTTTATTCTGCTCTGCATATTCATTTAATGATCCCATTTCCAGGCGTTCACATAATGTAAGAGGAGTCTGATACCTTTGTACTGCCCACATTTATGAATGTCCCCTTTGATCTTGTACTCTGGAACTAGAACTATTATAGCACAGTCATCTTGGATACATATTTCTATCTATATTGTACCATCTGGTACCTCTTCCCTCCCCCGACTCACCGAACATCTGGATCATATATGCTATAACTTCATCTGAGCCTGCTGCTTTCTCTGACTTCATTTTCCTTAGTGCTGTTCTTACTTCTGCTATTGTGGGGATTCTTCTTGTTTCATTTAAGTCTGTGTCTAGAGCAATGCAGCTTTTGTGAGTTTTTTTTACATTCAAAAGCTGCTGGAATTAATCTTTCCGTCTTCCTTTGATGTCCTCCAGACTGGTGTACAGGTTGTTGAAAGGTGGCTGATGACTATCTTCGTTATCTTTTTATTTTTGCCTTGCAACATGGTTGAGGTTCATTGTGGCATCTTGAGTCACTATCCAGAAGATGTTAGAGTGCCTTTGATGCCTTGTTCTTTGCTATTGTGACTGCTCGCCTTTAGCTTTTTTTTTTTTTTTTGCCAACTAGTCTTTCTTCTTAGCCTGGTCTGTCTTTTTTGTCACTTTTTCTTGCACTCCTTCTTACTTTCTTTCTTTTGCTAACTTCCTGGACTTCTGCATTCTACCCCGAGCCTTCCTTATGTACCTTATTTCCATACTTGGCTCAGCCACATGTCTGTTTTACAGACTTCATACCTGAAATTTTGATGTGTGACCATTCTTCATGTGTGGCATGTATTTCCTCTTCTTCCAGAGATGCCAGAAACCTGAGTATTTCATTGAACTATTGTGCTTTTACTTCTGTTGATTTTCTGGTCTTCAGCCTAGTCTGTGTTATTCCTGTAGCCTTTCCTGACCACTGTTGATTGTGGCCACCAGAGGTTTAGGATATGGAACAGTCATTTCACTGTGGATGACTTTGCAATCTCAGATTCTACCATGGTGACTTTTCCTTACAACTATTTGCTGGATAATGTGCTACATTGTCCCATGAGCTGTTTAATCAAATGAACACACACTGTGCCCAACAAGAGGTTCTCCAACCAGCCGCAGAAGTGCCTGAATGGCCCAGCACACATTTGTATGGATGGCATCCTGCAGGTGGAGGGACATAGAACAATATGCAAGACAGATGCTGATGAAGCATATTTTTCTGTGAAAGCACTTATGCTTTAACATTAAAATTTCAACTGAAACTGGAAACCGTGGTCGTACCTGAGTTATTTTGTGTTTTTATTATTATTTGCTTTTGAATTTATTTAGAACTCAGGAACCAGTGTGGGCTGGTGACTGTTTTTGTGGTTTTACGTGTTAAAGACTGTTGCAGAGCTGCAAGGCCAGTCATGATATGGCCACTGTCCAAGATTCGAGTGTTGCCCCCCTCTTTGCATCTTACAGCTGCATACAGCATTCACTTCCATGATATCAAACCTATATTGATTCATAACACTTTAGACAATGGAAGGCCCATCATGTGAGCAAGTGCACCAAATTATATTTAAATTACATTTGCATGTTGCTCCACATCTGTGTTAAACTGTCACAGCTTATTGCTGTGCAGCATCAAACTAAGTATTTAATATGTAGTTTGGATGTCTATCGAGTAATTTCTATTTTGTATAGATAACTGTTGCTATGTCAGGGGATACCTGTCTGTGCATTCACGTGTGCTTTCCTGCTGCACAATATATGTGAACTGGATTAGGTTGCAACTTATCAAGTACACCTCTTCAACTTGCAACTCATTGATTGGTCTTGGCAGAATTCAGATATATAAATGCAACATGTGGATCACTGGTTAAAAAACTTAGCTAATATGACAGCTGAGAGTCTAGTAAATCAGCATGTGCTTGTGCCATAATAGGATACAGTGCATGCTTTGAGTTTCTGTGTATATTTCTTTAACATATTCAATCATGTACTCATTCTATGATTATGCATCATTTTTCAGCCTTCACTAAAGCATACAAGCTTATCATGAATGGGGCATTAACCCATTTCAGGATGAACAAGCACATACTCACTCACATATGGCAAATGCAACTATATTAGGGGGCTCTCCAATTAACCTAGGATATACCTCTAGGATGTGAGAAGAAACCAGAGCACTTTCCAAAACCCACACAAAGTGAGAGCAACCAGGCTCCACAAAGAAGGCACCCCAGATGAGAATTAGTCTGTGGCACCAAGCTCTCTGAGGCAGCAATGCTAACTGGTGTGCCATTGTGCCATTTTTGTACCACTTGACTACAGTAATTATGGTACAGTTAAACTAATGGCACTGACTATCCTCTAATAGGGAAGCCAGTACAACTTAGTTAAACTCAAAGAAGATGAATTATAAACACTAAAGTTTCACCTGACAACGTGCTCTGATATTTGTGAATTTTTTCAGTCCATTTCCATAGAAGGATCTCTCTGTGCAATTCTGTATTTTAGCTAGCATAACATTAGGCATAGGAAACTTATGGATAACTTCTTGAGAATGTTAGAGACATTATCTCAGCATGGAAAATGACACATACTTATGCCTGAATGCTTTTATTTCTCCAAGCACCTTTTAAAACTTTTTTTTTCCTTATTCTTGGTTATCTTCATTGTTCATGAGTAAAATAATGATTTTCAAGAAGACTAGAAGAAAGAGAAGCGCCACATTATACATCATGAACATTGATAAGTTTTAGAACTGAGCATAATATTCCCTGCTGGCCATGTGCTTGATCTGTTTTTAATAATTCAGTCATTAGTTTAACATTTCCAAATTTTAGGTCACAAACCAATGGTTTCTGTTTTTGACAACAGTAAGTGAATGATTTCTGCTTTAGACTAGACGGTGTCCAAATCCTAAGTATCGAGCTGGATTCTGTAGATCAAAAATAATACGGAAATGTCATGGAGTAAATGGCATGTGAATTAAAGTATAATTTAAACTAATCATTGCAAAGTAATAATAATGCAACATATTTACATCAACTTTCTGTTTGTTGCCATGAATCATCTGTTTATGGTTCTACCATCACAGTGTTAAGATGGCACCAGCAGTCTTTTTTTTTTTTTTTTGCATTATCTGTCCCTCTAAAAGAAGGAAATCAGATATACTATGGTGAAGAGAAGCAATTTATCCAAAAGAAATCCCAGAAAGTAATCATTCTCTCAAGGGGTATGCTCCATGGCATAACCTGCAGCTAAACCAATGAAATTAAAGGCACCCTGACTCATTAAATAAACCTAAATAAAGTGTCATAAAAGAAGACTGCATACAGTGACTCTGGATAACATGGTGGTGATAAACATGCAACAGGATGTATTCTGCATCAGTAAAATATATAAATTCAGTTTTGCTTCCAAACTTAGCTTGAGGAATGCAGCGGTTATGGTGTACACAAATGTCATTTAACCTAAGTTTTCATCCTATATTTGCAAAAACTGAACTTGGCCATCTACATTGCTTGTTTGACTTGCTTGTTGTTCTCTGCCTGACTGTTGCTGATCTCTGCATTTGATTTTGAAATGAAGTTTTTCACCTGAGGTTTGGTTACTTCGATTGTTTATCTTTTTCTTGCATTGCATTTGTTTTGATTTGTTTTTTGTTCATTTGGAGTTTTAAGAGGTCTTGAGTAGGCTCAGTTAGTAAAGTTAGAAAATAATTCCTTTCCAGCCAGTGAATAACATCCAGCTACTTAGTGGGAGGGGCTGAGAAATAGCATTCCTCATTTAACTAGAAATATTTGGAGGTATCTTTATTTAGCTGGAGTGCTTGTTTGACTTGCTTGCTCTTCTCTTCCTGACTATTGGTGATCTCTGTCTGCATTTAATCCCCCCACCCAATTGTTGTTGTACTCTTGAACTTGGTGGATTATGAGGTGTCAGCCCTACTATAAATTTGATTTTGACACTCTTCCTAGTCCCACTTCATCAGCTCACTCTACTATGTATGATGAGATCAGTTGGGAAGGCCTCCTTAGTTTCTTCAACTTGAATTATATTCTGTTTCCTTCCTTCCCACTTACTTAAACAACTGCATTTTATTCAGCTACTTTTACTGTATCTGCACGTATTTCCACTTTATTAATTTATTTTTGCTTTTTGTTGCTTGCTCTTAAAGTGTTCATTGCATTTATTATGCTGAATTTATTATTACTTGTTAGTAGCCTGGTTAAATTCTAACTGTTATTCTAAGCCTGTTAGTCTTGATTTAAAGACTTGGGCTTCAGACTAATTACCTTATACAAGGAATGCTTATGGTCTACACTCTTATGGCAGGAGAGGTAGCTTACATCCTTCTAAGTTGGGAGTTGCTGGTTGAAGGCTTATTGTGTCTATTATTCTGAAAGTGTTTTTGTTCTGGATGAACTGCTTGGGCTTCAGGACAGTTATTTTACATTAAAAAGGTCTGTGGTCTATACTTTTGTGGGAGGAGAGGGTAACCTCCAAACTTCTGAGCTAGGAACTGCTGTTGAAGGCTTATTGTACCTGTTATTCTAAATGTTGTTCTGTTTTAAACACTAGGGTTCCAAGCAAGTTATTTTACATTAGGAAGGTTTGTGGCCTACACACTCATGAGAGGAGAGCATAGTCTTCACTCTTCTGAGCTGGGAATTGCTCTTGAAGGCTTATTGTATATGTTATTCTTATTGCTTTTGTCCTGGTCTGTTGTCTGTACTGTTGTGGCATTACCGTCTAGACAGATTTTTTTAACTACTGGAACATCTAGTTTGCTCATAGCTGAGTGTTGTTCAAGTTGCTTGTCTGATTGACTTGCTCAATATTTAAGTTTTCCTCACTCCTCCCTCATAGATCAGTGGCCATGGATATGCATTTCCCGACTCTCTCTCTCTCTCTCTCTCTGTGGCCATTCTGGTTGAGATGTGTATTCTAAGGCATTGCAGCAATTGCCTCAGGTACACTGACAACCCACTTATTCTTAATAAAACAGATACTGTATGCAAGAGGTGCAAACACACTTTAACACTAGAGGCAAAACTCTCTCATACAACCAAAACTAATCATATATAGGTTGTGAGTGACACTTGTACCATGCCTGCTGCACAGGGTAAAGACCCTACTCATAAAACTACTTATGATGAGGCACTTACAGGTAACCTTCCTAAAGCACTAAGACCTCCAGCATAGTACAAAGAAAGGGTACTCAGCAATCACTTAAACACTCCATTAAAACACCACCCACAGTACACATAGTAACAGTCTGTCAAATACCTCCACTGCAAAGCCCTTAAGGCAAACCAGCACACAGCCAAATTTCTTTGTGATTCTATATTGAGGCACACCAATGTCCCTCTCACCAGACTGAGTAATTAGAGAGTCATGGTAAGCTGCCTTTCCAGGGTTAGGATATATATGTTACACAGGCACACTGTTACCAGTATGACTCTGTCATAGTCCATGAGGGTTTTAATGACCTGAGATGTACCCCCCTTGACTGTATGAAGAGACACATGCTCGTGCTCACTGATTATGTGTCTCAGGCAGGTATGAGCCTAGCACTGAACAGCATCCTACCTTCTCCAAGGATAATACCATGTTAACAACAGAAAATGATTGATTTTAACAATTAGCTTAGCATCTGGTGTCAATCCGGGGGGGGGGGGTACAATATTTGACAGCCTAGGAGAACATGGTTGACAGACCAGTCTGCATTGCCAGGGATGGTCTGCACTTGACCCCTCTAGGCTTTTGGATATTGGCAAAGACCTTTTCAACCCCCATAGTGCGTTTTTTTAGGCAGTGCCAGACTGATAAACCTACCAACTAAACTGAACCTATGAAGGAATATCTGAAGGTGGCACTGCTCAATGCTAGAAGTCTTAACAAGAAACGTCACTCCCTGCAAGCCTTCCTGTCCTTGGAGAGTGTAGACATCTGTGGAGTAAGAAAGGCATGGTTTAAAGTCACTGATAGTACCCCAGCAATGCAAGGTTATAATGCCTTTCATACCTTTAGACCAACTACTGCACAGGAGAGCACTAAAAGTGGAGGAGTGTCAGTCTATATTAAGACTAATCTCACATCCAGACTAGTTAACGTGTATGACCCACTGCAACTCATACATGTGCAACTCACCATAAACAGGATGCTGTACCATATCCTTGCTAGGTGCAGGTCTCCCTGCATGCCCTAGGAAACCCATGTTATCTATCTCAATATACTAGAGTCCCTCACTGTTCAACTTAATATGATATTCATGGGAGATCTCAACTACCCCTCTATAGATTGGGAATACTACACCACTTGTAATGCACAAGCCCAGTGATTCCTAAACTTTGTTAATACCAACATCCTGAAACAATTGGTATATTCTCTTACCGGGTTCCTATCGCGTGATCGAAAATTGTAAATGGTGAATGTGTATTGAGCAAACCCAATTGGTTGAAATGTCGAAACGTCATGCTCATAACACGGAAATCGCTGTAGGGAATATTTTCCATTTACTTCAATGCAGTGCAATCTCGGAATAGGAATATTTAAGTAGCAGGGGTATGGGGTTCAGGGGGGCTTGCCCCTCTGTCTACAGTGTTTAGGTAAGTATATTTTTTTTATTTTTTTTTATTATATTTTTGAAATTTCAAACATTGCTCATATGGTGTCGACCATATCGTGTTCGATGTTTGAAACTTTCAAAAATATAATATAGACCCCTCTTACCATGGGTACAAGCATCTTTGACCTTGTACTCATGAATATGGGGGGCCAGTGTTACTCATCCAATGTAATATATTCACTCATCAGATCTAACCAAAAGGCAGTATTATCAGTATTATTTGAAATAAAAATTAAAATATGCGGATCCAGCAAAACCAAAAAAAATTAGGAAGTCTTCTAAGGCAAACCTCTGTCTACTAAGCAACAACTTGGCTAAATTCCAACCACCCCCATACCCAGTAAACACCATAGAATACACTGAGCAATTTACAAAATCTCTGTACAGCCATATTGATAGCTGCATAGACTGAGCTGTGCCCAGTCGTGTTAAGAATAAGACAAACTCAAAAGACAAGCCACCCTGGTGGAATCACACTGTCAATTGGTTATACAACAAAAGAAAACAAAAATCTTGGCCAAGCATAGGAGAAACAAAACCATACATACTAAAAGCCCCCTGACCAATATAAACAGACAGCTAAGAGAGTTAATTAATACTTCAAAGGTTAAATTTGAAGAAAAAATAGCTTTTCAGGCAAAGGACAACCGCAAAGCTTTCTACAGTTATTTTCTTAACCTCAGAGGAAATACACAGCAATGAGCAGAAATTATTGTAAATGGCATCACCCACAGTGAACCGGAGGCCATTACCAACCTTTTGGCTGACAGGTTCAGCTCACATTTCGCCCCCCTACCCCACTGATAGTCGAAAGGAAATACTACATAACACAATCCTTCCAACCATTACTAGAGAATAGGTCATTAATGCATTTTCCAAGGCAAGAAACACTGCATCGATGATCCCTGATAACATCATGTTTAATAAATAGCATGAAACATGACCTCTCACTTGAATCACATTTCAACTGGAGCCTTCAGTCAGGTTTTGTGCACAAAGAATGGAAGATGGTTGCAGTCTTTCCCCTGCACAAAGGAGGTCCAACCACTGATCTGGGTAACTACAGGCCCATAAGTCTTACCAGCCTAATTTTTAAGGCCATAGAAAGAATCATCATAGAAATGATAAATGATAACGTATGTAACCTGCACATGCTGTGCCTATCACAGTTTGGTTTTATTAAAGGAAGGTCATGCCTATTAAATCTGGTGGATTTGTTTGAGAGGGTCACCAAAGCACTGGATGATGGTAAGACAGTGTACACATATTACCTCGACCAGGCCAAGGCTTTTGATACAATACCCCACTAAGGCATTATAGACATGCTCAATAATTTAGGTATAAACCCCTTTATCACCCACTGCATAGCCAACTGGCTCACTGACATGACCCAGGAGGTCAAAACAGGTGAGGCCACCTCCACGAACAGGCCAGTTACTTGCAGAGTTCCCCAGGTATCAGTATTGAGCCCGCTCCATTTTGACATCTATTTCTCCAAAATGGAAGGAAATGCTGAAGGTTTATGGCTGACTAAGTTTGCAAATGATTGCATACTGGGGGTTATCATCAAGTCACCTGCAGATACTAGCATTCTTCAAGAAGGTCTATCTCTGACTAATAAATGGTGCCAAAGCCATGGACTTAAACTCAATGCTAAGAAATGAATAATTGTACCCTTTGGGAAATCAACCATCCCAGCTAATTATCATGTTGATAATACACCCCTTAAGAACTGACCCAGTTCCAGTGGTCAGGGATCTGGGTGCACACATAGGCAATAATCTTATCTTCAACCTCCACATGGCCACAGTGGTAAGGAAATCATTTTATGTTGCACAACTTATAAGTAAAGGCATGGCATCAAGGTCCAAAGAGGTCATTATCCCACTGTACTACACCTTTATCAGACCAATCATAGAGTGCAATTCTCCCTCTGATATGTACCTGATCAGGTGTATGCAGCAACTAGAGTGACCTCAAAGTCTCCTTACAAAAAGAATACATGGCATAACAAACCTGCCTTATGCAGAACACCTTAAAGCCCTTTTCCTCTACTGAGAGGTGATATATGCCTGGCTTACAAGGCATCCACAAACCCACAATTCTGATCTCCTACATATTCAAAAGTCAAATAGTAGCAGACATACAAGGAATAGGGACCTGAATTTTGTCTGTGATGTAAACAGAACATGCTGGAGGGACAGATATGTGTCCCAGAGACTGTCCCTCCTATGAAACAGACTTCCCATCCATAGGAAGGTGAGTTCATCTATTACCCATCTTAAGCACAACCTAGACCAATGGATGCGGAATAGAAAATTTACACCAGGCCTTTCACCCATGTCACTTATGCACAGAGGTAGCTTATAAATGCTTGTGCCTCAAAGTCCTGTTTGGATGCAAGACATCATTATTCTTTTGGGAAAACATGGCTAGGCTTAGAAAGGCCCCCCTGTGTCCTTAGTCTAGTAACAGTCTATGAATCTATGAATCTATTTATGCTTTTGCTTTGTCTTCATTTTTTCTTTTTTGTGTGTAATTGTTTCCCCAGAAATGCAAAACATCCCTAAAAGTATTGAACAATTTTTTTTTTCAAATGTTACCATATCACATTGTGGCAATGCTGCATTAAAGAAAATTATATACTTGCTTGAAAAAAATGCAGAAACAAATACATAAAATCCTAGAGCTGGAGAAAATCTACTCGGCCATCATAATTAAACAATTATCTGATAACATAGCTTAGCTTAAGGAAAAGAGCTATAAATAACTTGCATTCTTTAGGTCTTGAAGGTTCATTTTCTAGAGCCTCATCTCGTACGATGAAGACTGCTTAACTAAAGTAAAGCTTGTACATCATTCTTAAAAGTAGACTTTTTTTATACAGAAACATGAGCTGTGATAGCAGATAAAGAACTGCTTGACCCTAGCAGTATGCCTCTTTTGTCTGTCTTCTGCTTCTGTTGAGGCTACAGATCCTTTCTTAACTAACAAAATAACTTATTTTCCATCCTGTCTAATAATTGCCTTACATCCTTTCCATGTATTTTGAAATTCTGTCAATGTTTTGCATGCAACTGCGTCTTCAGGATGATTGATCCAAGGCAAGTATAAAAATGGGAGGTATTCTGGTTTCATCTCTTCCAAAGTTAATTGCATTAATCTAGCTTAAGAGTAGTAAAATATGAATATAGCTACTAAGTATCTGTTGTGTGTACGGTAATTAAAACACTATAGGATATTTTGTATTCAGATGAAAGATAACTTCATGTTACTTTGAAAATATTTTTGAATTTCTAGCAAACTGCACTTTAGCTTTTAAATAATTTAGATTTCAGTGCATTCTGTAGCTCATTGTCAAGTAATTAATTAGCGGTTTTGCCAAACTGAATATAAGTCTGCATCTTATGCAGATGTCATTTTTTAAATAAACATTGTGGTGAAATATTTTACCCTTAATTAAGTACTGCCACATGGAATAAAGCTATTGCTAGTCATAGCAGATATACGTTTATAGATGGAATGGTGATTTCTCAGTAGAAATAGTACTAAATCAATGACATATCCATGTGAATTCAGGCATGATTCCAGATTCCAACAGCATCATTGGAAAGTTTATAACTTTATTAGAATATCATATACTGGCCTTGGGTGGTTAACAAGTTTATGAACACCTGTTACAGAATTTACAGAACTAATGTAATATAAGGACCTCACTGATTATGGATTAAAACCAAAAAAGAAATAGCATTTGTTGTAGCAAGATTCATTCATATTAGCTTGTTATCAGTGAAACTCATTTTGCCTCATGGATGCACACATCCTAGAACTGCACTGGAAGCCTACAGACAGGTTTGAAAGATGTAACATGTTTCATGCTACTTTACAAACTAGAAAATGTAGCAGGGCAAAGTTTCAAATAGCTTTTAAACTGTTGGTAGATAGTGGTGTACTTTTCTTCTGGCTGCTCTTGGTGTGGTAGTACAACTTGTTTGATAATTTTTAAATCTGTTTGACACTTTCCATTCATACACTTTTTTTAAGTTATAGTATGACTGAAGCACCTAAAACTCCATAAGCATTACATAGTGCTATGACTTTATTAGTAATAAAAAATATTAATGTTGTCAGAGAATGGATTCATGGAAATCACATCTTGAGAAGGATTTCTTGAATATATTTCTTCAACACGTTAATGTATTGGTTATAATCGCTATGTGATAATAGTCCTACATACCATAACCATGTGTAGACAAACATTGTTCAGACATTACTGCATACTTCATTTATGCCACAGCAAAAATAAAAGTCAGTTAAAGTTGTGCCAAATATGTGTTATGAGCACATGATCTGCCCTAAATTCACATAATGGATCCTTCAGGAGGGGCAGCATAAGATAAAAATTAAATTGTGTGTGCACCCCTGAAAGAGCCATTATCCAAATATATTCATTATTTAAAACTTATGACAGCTATTTCAATTTAATTAACAATTAATAACATTTAAAATGATTCTCATGCCCGATTAGTGCGACTGTATTAAATCACCAACACTAGGATCACATTTCAATGGTTGCTTTTTATGTTGCTCCCATTTCATAATGCAGGAAATAGTCTTAATTCTTATCAAAGTGCATAATATTTGTAGTCTGACATTCTCACATTAGTATTCATATGCATTCCTTCATCAGTTTAGAATGCTGAGAGCCCTAGGCAGATACCTCTAATGCTGCTTTCAGTGTTATTATTTTGTAGCCAATAAAGTAATTAAAATTATGTAAATATGCTTGATAACGCTGCAAATAAAAAAAGGTCTAAGGATGTTACCAATGAAAGACCCAGCAGGGATGCATAACAAAACACTGTTTACTTCATGGAAGAGTACATAAAAATATGCTTTCTTTATTCAGCATCTGCCCAAACAATTACAAGATCAGTTATGAGTGCTTCAGAATGTTTTTATGCTGTTAATTTGCTATTTTGATTCATCCAAGCTTAGCTAGATGAAACGTGATGCTTTACTTCAGCAGACATTATTTTGGTGCACACATAATTCACGTGACCCAGTAGATGCACAGCTTCTTGAAGAAAAGTCTCACACGTTTGAACTCCATGCACCACAGTGTCTTTGTTTAATCTAACTCAGTGGTGAAACTTCTTGGGGCTATGACTCACATCTTAACTTTTTGAATAAGTTATGATCCACAGATGTGCGACCTGATGACTGGGGAAGTTTCTGAAATGATTATTTATAGCAGTTGTATAATGTTAGATTAATTTATATTAAAAAAAAAAACAGCTTACTGCATACTGAGGCTATACTTCCATATTTCGACTTTTCTGAAGTTATATGATAGATATAGATGGTCTGTAACTGACATGGCTTTTATGATCACAGTGAAGTTCTAAGCATTATATGAAATCTCTCCAGCTCACTGGATAACCCTGCCCTGAGTGCATGGAGCAGGACATAGTTGGCACAGTACAAAAATGTTTAAATTTAAGTGCATCCAAAAATAGAAAAATGTGACTTTGTTGATTTCTTTATGTTGGGATATGAAGTTAGATGTAAATGGTGATCATTACTTTTTAGTCTGTATCTCTATGATTAATGTTTCACACCTTGGAAGTCAAAGAGTCGCTTTCTTCAAATCTCAATTAGATCATGTAACAACAGCTACCTCATCCCTAATGGATGAGCATGGCCCCCATTGACTTTACTTGTAATTAAGAAGTCAGAATTTCACCAAAATGACAGCAACTGGTTATCTCATATTTCTGGCTGATATAGCATATCTACTTTTAACTCTGCCCTACATTTTACATTAAAATGACATGCTACAGCAAAGAGACCTCAATATCATAACATAGTCAGAACTATCAGCAAAGATTGCAATAGGATATTAACTGAATTCCTACTTATATGAGTGAGTTTTAAGTCAACTTGCCTCACTTACATCTTATGTAATCAAAATGTACTGAATATGATAGCCGTTAATAACCACAAAAGAGACTAAAATGTTATTGTCCTCTTTCTAAGTCTCATTGACAACTAAAAACTTTTGTTTAACTGGTCATTGAAGAGAGGATCCCTCACAAATGCTTTATTTAGTTTTGGTTCTAACAATTCAACTCATACTTATGAAATAACTTTTGACCTACATGTGTGTGACTGGACTTCTGTCTAGCAATGTGCTTCAGCAAACAATGTGATCTTCCTTGTTAATAATTCTTATTCACTTATAGACTACATGATCTATTTTTCTTTTCATTAAACAGAAGAGGTAACAGAGGCGTATGTGTGACTAAAGGAACCATATCATCTGGTGAATGAAAGAAGTAAAGCATGGCCTGCTTGGAATAAGACAATGATTCAAGATCAAGCAATGATATTTTTAGGAATTAGATCAAATAAGCTGCAAGAAGATGCAAAACATTTTCTATAGGCCGAATCAAACCAGAGTCTAGTGCTAGGCTAGCTGCCTGTGTGGGGTAGATTAATCTAGTCAAATTTTCAGTGGTGAGAATCAGACTCTGTACTCTGTGTCTGTGAGGTAAACACCTTGACCATTATGCTAATATCCCTTTTTTATGTTCATTAAGATAGTTTAAAGTCAACCATTCTCCTATATATGTTCACTGTACAACAGCATTTTTGACAATAGACATGAAGGTGCTTTTTTTTTTTCGTTTTGAAACATTACAACTTAATCCACTCATAACATTTATTCAAAAACATTATATTGTTCAGAACATAGGTGTAGATCAATATATGTGTATATGCCTTTAAAAAGCTATCCAAGGGCTTGCACAAGTATATAAATGCTATTTCAAAATTATACAAAATATTGATAACATGTAAAACTAACCCTAATGCAAGATATTGGAATTTCATAGCAAAAGGATGTTACACTAATCTATCAGTTGAGAGTAAAACAAATCTTTTATGTTCTGTTAACTTAACATTTAATTTACAAGTATGGAAAATATTTACATGGAAATATAGTCACATGGCATTTATTACACCTGATAAACTAGCCAAATTCAATTCACTTGATAAATCCATTTGCTGGAGATGTTCTTTAAACTGTAAAGCTGATTAGTCTCATATATGTTTTGATTGCATTAATATAAAAAAAAATCTGGGAAGAAATTATTATTTTTCTCCAAGTTATATTCACAGATACCTTTATTTTAACCAAATCTTTAGTCCTCTTAAATGTTAATAATACTATTGGAATGAATAAAAAAGATCTATACCTACTTTGGTCCATACTAGCTGTGGCAAGGAAATGTATAACTAGAAAGTAGAAGTCTTCACAAGAACCTACACTGGAAGAATTCATGAGATTGATGGAAGAAACAGCGACATTAGAAATCAAGGTGAAGAAATTTAGAATTTCACCTAAAACATGGACAAACAATCCTTGGGAAAAAAAAAATTAACTCTTATTGAGACATTAAAAATGAACCCTAAATAATGAATGTGTAACTTTATACTTTATTAATTGAATATTATAATTTTTTGTTACTAATTTCATATATTTTATTAATTTTTTCCCTCCTTTGTTCAGGTCAATTATACATAGTGTATGTAAAGGTTTATAATGCTTGTTTATTGATTATTGTATTTTTAAACATTACATTATTTGTAAAATAAAAAATTATTTGAAAGAAAAAGTATATAAATACTGAGCACATGCAAGCCTGACTGCCATTTTGTAGTTAGCTGTTGATATGTAAGCATGTTTGCGGAAGTGGAAGCTCTGTTTGTTAACTAGTTTGTTCGTATTTAGAGATGCTGTTCATAGATTCTTAGGTTCATAGGTTGGTACTAGGCTATCAGCCTTAGGGCCTATACAAGCCTAGCTATAACAATTCCCTGGCTATTTCTTCCCACAATATTTACTTCCCTGGACCCCTGTCTAGCAGGGTGACTGACATGATCCCTGGGGTAAATTTCCTATGTCCCATCCAGTCGTCACGGTTCCTTTTGAAGAGGGCCAAGTAGGTGATTTTCTTGACATGTATGGGCAGTCTGTTCCAGAGTATGGGGAGTCTCTGGGTCAGGAACCTATCCCTCCAGCATTTTTTGTTCATTGTGATAACAAGGTTTAGGTCCCTGGAGCATGTGGCTCTGATGGATTGGGATTTCTTTAAGTGGAGCATGTCCAACAGCTCTGGGTTTGACATGGCCTTGTATGTTAAGCAGAGATCTCCTCTGAGTAGACGATATGCAACAGAGTATAGCTGGAGTTTTTTTTAGTTGGTCAGCATAAAACATCTGCTTTAGGCCTGTGATTCTTTTAGTGAGGTGTTTCTGCAGCCTTTCCAGTTGTTGCAGATGTCTTGTGAGGTACATACCAAGCAGGGCATTGTACTCTAAGATGGTACTCCACTTGTCACTTGTCTGGAGCTGGATTTGGAGTCGGCAACTTTTACAGTCTGGGTTCTGTCAGTAAGCCAGTTGGCAACCCATTGAGTTATGTAGGGATTTATGCCCAGCTTAGTAAGTTTATCTATGATTCCAGAGTGGGGGATGGTGTTGAAGGCTTTGGTGAGGTCCAAATAGGCTGTGTGGACTGCCTTACCCTTGTCCACAGCTTTGAAGACTGACTCGAAGAAGTCAATCAGGTTCTGGAGACAAGATTGGCCCTTCACAAACCCAAACTGGGTGGGGTCCAGTGTTGGAAGGTTGTCAATGACTTTGTTTATAAGTTCCATGTTAATATGTTCCATAGCCTTGCAGATCAGGATTGTCAGACTGATGGAACAGTAGTTCCCAGGATCCAAGGTAGATCCCCCTTTGTGGAGTGGGATAACTGTAGCTGTGCGCCACTCAGTGGGCATGAAGCCTGAGGTGAGGCTATGATTAAACATGACACTTAGGTGAGGTGCCAGTTAATTTTGTAGTTCATGTAGTACACAGCCCGGGATGTTGTCTGGTCCCATGGATACTGTATTCTTAGCTTTGGAGAATGTGTTTTTTGCCTGTGTGGCAGTGATTGCCAGAATTTGGCAATCTTTCTGTATTGAGATGGGCCCTTTATGGGTGAGAGGGGGGTGAAGTTGGTACTGAATCGATCTGCCAGGATATTGGCAATGTCCTTGGGATCAGTATATTTAATGCCATTCTGTTGTAGCTCAGAGCAGATCTGAGCATTGCCATTTAGATTCTTGACATAGCTATAGAATGCCTTGTGGTTGTCTTTGGAATCTTTGGCAATTTTATTTTCATAACTAGCTTTGGAGGATTTTATGAGGGATCTCAGCTTCTTACTGAGGGTGGTAAGGGAGTTTTTTGCATCCTGGGATTTTCTTCTTTTCAGCAACAGTTTCTTCCTTCTGTTATATAGTTTGTTTATGACGGGGGACCACCAGATTGGCTTCCTTTTTTGGTAGAGAGCGTCTTGGTTCTATTTTGGATGGCACGATTCATGAAGTTGGCCTTGGAGAATTTTTTATGGATGTTTCCTTACTGGGGGGGTGGGATGTGGATGTCAAAGGTGATTAGCTTATGGTCAGACCTAACCAATGAAGGGGTGACCACTAGTGTGAAGCATCGATTTCCCATGTTGGTAATGACCAGGCCCAGGATATTGGAGCCCCTGGTGAGACTATGGATTAGTTGATCCAGGGCATTGGAATTTATGAATTCCAAGAACCGTTGGGCAAAGGTGTTGGTATACGAGTAGTTTTCCCAGTTAATGGCAGGGTAGTTGAAATCACCCAGTATTAGGGTGTTTGGTTGTATCTTAATATTTTCCAGTATGTTTAGAAAAGTCTAGTGAGAATCTTGGGGCATGGTGGGGGATCTGTATCAAGCTACAATTTGGATTGCAGTCTTACCTAGTGTTAGTTGCACTTGGAGAATTTTGGATGCATTGTGTTGGGCAACTAACCTGGAGGTGTGAATATCCTTGATGAATATGGACACTCCTCCACCTTTAGTGTTTCGGTCCTGGTTTGGTGGCTGAAAAGTGTGGTAAGAGTTGTAGCCTGGTATTGCAGGGGTGCTCTCTGGGAGACTGTTAGAAAAATATGTATTAATGTATATGTTTAGTGCTTATTAAGAAAAAAGAAAGATATAATGCATTTTATTCTATTAATGTTATGACAAGAAAAATGAATTCATATGAAACTGGAAGACGCTTTTGAAACCTTTTTTTTTGCAAGTTGGCCTTTGACCCCAGCAGCTGCTAGCTCAGCAAGAATTAATGTTTATGCTTCTCACAAGTGATTATCTGCTGGGTCAGGAAATTAAATGTGTGAAATAATGAGAATCTTCTGCTCTTTTCCGCTTGAGCAATCGGCCTTGTATATGTTACTAGATAACGCACCGGTTGCAAGGAGGAAGTGATAACATGTAACAAGGAAAATGTATTGAGAACTGTATCTACTATTATGTTCAAATTAATTTAGAACCTTGAGTGGAAACTTTTGTAAAAGGGTATTGTAACTAACCAGGTGGCTAGCAAGGCCACGTTGTTTACTAGAAAAGTTTTTAAGCAAAATGTAGTATCAGCATTTTAGATGAATAGAATATTGTAAGCTCAAGTGATGTAAAACCCCTTATGACTGACTACATCAGCCTGGTGGGTTAATACTAGTAAGAAATACTATAAAAGTTGTGTTCTTCCTGTTTCATTCAGACAAAATTCTGTCCTTGTATGTTTTTTGCCTCCTGGTGTACACTAGTAAATAACCTGAACCTGAACCTCCTGTGTATTGATCTTTTTATTACAGTATTTTTTCATTTAACAGAGACTTGAACCAGGTCTCAGTTACTGCACAGATATCGATGTTCTCCATTTTTAGGAGTGCCTCAAGAGAGTGAATTTTGAGGTTTAGACTTCTAGCATTATCCATCCTGATGTGTTTGTATGTATTAAAGCTTCTGAACAAAACCCCAAACCTTCTTGTTTTATGTATTTAAGACAAATGAATGACATGGTGTCGGAAGTGGCATGTCTAAAAGGACATGGTGCCACAAGTGGCATGTCTAAAAGGCATTGAGTCAGAAACAGCATATCTAAAGGGCATGAAGCTAGGGACGGCTTGGCTCAAATAACTAGAAGCACTTGCTTAGATTTGGTGAAGTATAGAACAGTGAACCATCCCAAAAATGTGCATACTTCGCAAAACATGTTAGAAACAAATTTCAGATATTAAAACTTGCTCAGCACTATTTCTTTTTCGCATAACATGAAATGGGTTAAACAGAATGCTCTAAATAATATTTGCATAAACAGATATGTGCAATATTGATAAAAAATATTCAAATTACTACAGAAAATGTTTGAAATAAAGTTTGAATTGCATAAATTAAATAAAATAAGGGGAAACAACCAAATTTTTTGCAAAGCCTGTGTATTTTTCATATTAAGCAAAGATATCCAAGTTATAAAAAGTGTATAAAGTGTTCATATGTTTATGCAGTGTTACAGTAAAGTTGTTTTGCAAAGTGCAACCATTATAGAGCATGTTTCACAAAGTACAGTATTTTGAAGAGTTTACTGTGCATTTGAGTGTTGTTACAAGCTCACAGAACAGTTTTTTTCATGCATAATTACAAGGGCCATATTTTCAGTGTGTTTATGTATACTTTGTTAGCATGACAGACGGATTTCAAAAACCCAGTACACTTGTGTTTGACAGTAATATTGCTGAGAATTGGAGAGTGTTTGAGCAAGAATACGACATTTTCATCCAGACTGCATGTTTTGATAAAGATGACCATACAAGCGCATGTATTCTACTTAATTTAGCTGGGTCAGAAGCTATAGAAAGGGAACGTTCATTTGTGTATGTACCTGCTATCTATGCTGGAGAGGGGGAACTGTCATATTCTTGTACTGGCTGAGTCAAGGGAGGATCCAGAGTGCTTAAAACACAAATTTAGAAAAATGTGTAACCCTCAGACATGCTACAATGGAAAGGCACTTATTTTATAAAAGGGATCAAAAACCTGGTGAAATTTTTGCAGCATATATAACTGACCTCAGAAATAAGGCTAACATGTGCCGAGTCGGTGGCTTAAAGGATAAGTTGATAAAGGACACACTTGTGTATGATACAAAAGATGATGATGTGAGAAAGATTTTGCTTTGTGACAGTGATTTAACTTTGAATAAGGCCACTGAGATTTGTCAGATATACGAGCTCACAGAAAAGCACACAGATATGCTTACAAATAAAAACAGCTCTAGCAGGCACAGTGATAAAGCTCATGTTGATAGTATGCAGCACATGATTAAAAGAAACAGGCCCAAGCACATGGCAGCTGTAAGCCCTGCAGCACTTACTGGTAAACCCCAGAACTTTCTAGCACATTCCAGAGTTCGCACAGTCTCAGTGAAAATGAAAGTGAGTCAGCAAACTCAAAGCATGGGCTCCCACCGAGTTTCATTGCCAACTGTCATAATTGTGGTGGTAATCATGAATCTAAAAGGGATAAATGTTTAGCTTTTGGTCAACAATGCCACAAATGTAATAAATGGAAACATTTCAAAAGGTTTTGTAAACAAAAGGTCCACATTCTTTTATTAAAAGGGAACATTTTAAGAAACAAATTGATCAGTCAGACTATGATAAGCCTGCTCCTTATGTTGATGGTGTGTCAGTACTTCATGAAGCAGTCAATGCAGTAGATTTAAGGGAAAAGAATGAAATATTTTGTTACTGTTTGGATAAATGGCAAACCCATTGAGCTCAAAGTTGAGACAGGTTCTAAGTGCAATGTTATGTCTGCAGAAACGCTTGCTAAAGTGTGCAAAGGTAAAAGGCTTGATTTGGCAAGGTGTGCGAAGCTTGTTGCTTATGGAGGTGAAGAAATTCAAACTGAAGGCTTAGTTGTGCTTTCATGTTACACTGCTGGGAGAAGTTACAACTTATTTTATGAGGTCAACAGGCACTTCCAGTCATTATTGGGGCTCAGAGACTGTTTGAAAATGGGACTGCTTTCCTTTGATAAGGAAGTCCATCATGTTAGCTTAAAAGATCACTACTCTAATTTTGCCCAGCACATTTTTTCTACCTATGCTGATCTTTTGCAAGACAAGTTTCCAGTTGTGTACTTCATGAAGTTAGACTCAGAGGTCAGTCCAATTATCAGGCCAGCACATAAAGTTGCAGTAGCCATGCAGGACAGAGTCAAAGCCGAGTTAGGTAAAATGGTGCGACAAGGTGCAATTTGTCCAGCTGAAACTCCAACTGAATGGGTATCTTCCATAATGGAAGCTCATAAGAAAAGCTCAGGTAACATCAGAATATGCATTGACCCATGACATTTGAACAAAAGACCTCATCATCCAATGCGCATGGTCAAAGAAGTTGCAGCCTTGATGCCAAATGCCACTATTTTTTTTCTTAGATGGAATGAGTTCATTTTGGCAAATTCAGCTTGACAAAATAATCATCATTGCTCGCTACTTTTAGTACTCCATTTGGCAGGTACAGATTTTTGAGAATGCCAATTGGGATAAATTCTGCAAGCAAAGTCTTTCAATGTGCAATGGAGCTAATTTTTTCTGGGTATCCTCATGCTATTATAGTAGATGACATACTGGTAGGAGGTCATGGTGAAGCTGAGCATGACAGAAACCTCAGAAACATTCTAGAAAAGTCACATCAAGTGAATCTTAAGCTCAATGTGCACAAATGCAAATTCAGGCTATAAGAAGTTCCTTATGTTGGTCATTTATTTACTAGTGCAGGCCTACGACCAGACCCTTCAAAACAAACAGCCATTCTCGAGATGCCAGTTCCAGATAATGTTCAAGCCCTGCAACATTTTCTTGGCATAGTCAACTACCTAAGCAAGTTCATTCCAGACTGAAGCCAACTTTCAGCATCACTCAGAGTGCTGACATGTAAAGATGTATACTGGTCTTAAAGCAACACCAAAATGCATTTGGTATCCTGAAACAGTGAATTGCTAGTCCACCTACTCTCAGATACTATGATGTTCACAAACCACTTATACTTTCCTCTGATGCTTTGAAATTTGGTCTTGGTGCAGTCATTCTACAAGAGGATCAACCTGTTACTTATGCATGTAGAACTTTTACCCAAACTGAGATGCAGTATGACCAGATCGAGAAACAGCTTTTGGCAATTGTGTTTTCATGTTCGTAGTTCCATGATTATGTTTATGGTAGACCTGTTTAGATTGAAACAGACCACCGACCATTAGTCACAATCCTGAGATAACCAATACATTCAGCTCCAGCCAGACTGCAATGTATGATGCTGAGATTGCAAAAGTACAATTTCAATCTTGTCTACAAGAAAGGCAAACTTCTTTATCTTGTTGATACATTATCCAGATCAGCCAGAAATACCACTGAACAGAATGACAATCAAGGTTCTTAACTGATTGATGATTTTGAAGTTATGGAAGCGAGAATTTTTTTCTTCCACATGTCTTGATGAGTTGAGAGATCACACAGCCACAGATCTAGTTTTACAGACGATCAACCACTTTATCAATCAAGGATGGCCATCAAAGCAATCTAGTTTACCTCAGGAAGTGCAACCTTATTTTCCATACAAAGATGAAATTTTGTCTGACAAAGGTATCATTATGAAAGGTCCAAAAGTAATTGTTCCAATGTCCTTGCAACCTAAGTACATTACTATGTTGCATCTTGGTCATCCAGGAACCAAATCTACCAAAAGAAGGGAGAGAGACCTAGTATTTTGGCCTTCTATGTCACAAGACATTAAGAGAACACTTTTATCTTGTTCAGTATGTAATAGTACAAAGCCTCATTAACAAAAGGAACCACTTCTCCTTAACCAGATTCCAGAACTACCGTGGTTTACAGTAGCCAATGATATCTTTGACTGGAATGGTCAACATTATTTGGTGTTAGTAGACTCTTACTCCAAATGGTTTGAGATTGACTTACTTCCTAACCTAGCATCTAGTACTGTTATTACTAAGATGAATCCTCATGTTGCTGTTCATCGTTATTTCTGACAATAGCATGCAGTTTACAAGCCAACAGTTCAAAAGACTTGCTGAAGAATAGGACTTTACTCATATCATAAGTAGTTCAGAGTACCTGCAGTCAAATGGTTTGGCACAACTGCACGTTCTAGTGCAAAGTGTAAAACAGTTACTTGAGAAGTCTAAACGAGACTATAGTGATGTTGTCCTGAATCTGTTGAATCTCAGAAATATTTCTCATGATAAACATCTTAGTTCACCTGCTTAGAAACTTCTGTTGAGACAAACCAGTACCACATTACCAATCAGTAGACAATTGTTGGTTCCATGTGTCAAGAACAGCAGATCAGTGAAACACAATCTGTTGAAGAAGTGCCTATCCCAGAAATCCTACTATGATAAGACTAGTAAACTGATCAATCCATTATGAGATAGAAGTGGTAAGGATGCAAACATCCAGAGGTTATGATCGGATTGGTGCTGTGAAGAATATTGGTCCACAGCCAAGATCGTACATTGTAGAATCAGAAAGAGCAACATTTAGGTGGAATTGGAGGCATTTGAGATAGGTGTCAAAGCCTATACCACAGCAGATAGGCTGTGAGAAAGATTCTGTCTCAGAGTAACTTGTCTGGTGCTCCAGTTCCAGAGGAAGGTCCAGAGGACATATGAGTTGTGCACAGTAGACTGTGTCTGTTCTGTGTCATTCTAAAGGGATTCAGTATCTGCCTGGGATGACATAGTAGACAGACCACAATGCTTTGCCAGAGATGGCCTGCACCTGTTACCACTGGGATTCCAGATACTGGCTAAGTTTCTTGCCGCCCCTATAGTGCCTTTTTTAGGCAAGGTTCAAATGACAAATTCACCACCATAACAGGACCAGGCAAGCAAAAACTGAGGGTGATGCTACTCAATGCTACAAGTCTAAATCTCAAAATGCACTCACTCGAGGCACTCCTTAAAATGGAGAACATCGATATCTGTGAAGTGACTGAGACTTGGTTCAAGGCTCCAGAGAGCACCCCTGCACTACCAGGCTATAACTCATACCACACTTTTCGACCTTGTAACCTGGACCAGAACACCAAAGGCGGAGGTGTGTCCATATTCATTAAGGATATCCACACCTCCAGGCTACTTGCTCAGCATAATGCAGCCGAGGTTATCCAAGTGCAACTAACTCTGGGCAAAACTGCAATCCAAATTGAAGCTTGCTACAGATCCCCCACCATGCCCCAGGATTCCCACTCCTATTTTCTTAATGTACTGGAAAATATTAGGGTTCAACCAAACATCCTAATAATGGGTGATTTCAACTACCCCACCATTAACTGGGAAAACTACTCATGTACCAACTTCTTCGCTAAACGCTTTCTGGAATTCATAAACTTTAATGCCCTGGATCATCTTATCCACACCCCCACCAGGGCCAACGATATCCTAGATCTAGTGATTGCCAACATGAGTGACCGGTGTTCCACACCTGAAGTCAACGCCTCATTGGTCCGATCCGACCATAAGATAATTACCCTAGATATCAACATCCTGCCCCCACCCTTCATTAAGGAAACCATGGTAAAAATGTTCTCCAAAGCCAACTCCATGCTTCTTAAGACAGAAGTGGTGAACTTCATGACACCCATGCAGATGGACAATACAGTTATGACTACTGAATCCTACACAATTGCACTTTATAAGCACTTACATGAGTGCATGGATCGTGCTATCCCAAAGAGAACCAAGATGCTATCCTCCAAAAAAAGGAAGCCAATCTGGTGGTCCCCTGCCATAAACAAACTGTACAACAGAAGGAAGAAACTGCTGCAAAAGAGAGTAAAATTCCATGAGTGGAGGAGCTCCCTGGTCAGCCTCAGTAAGAAGCTGCGATCCCAAATAAAATCCTTCAAAGCTAGTTGCGAAAACAAAATCACCACTTATTCTAAAGAAAACCACAAAGCATTCTATAGCTATGTCAAGAATCTCAATGGCAACACTCAGATCTGCTCTGAGTTACAGCACAATGGCACTAAATATACAGACCCAATTGATATTGCCAACATCCTGGTAGATAGGTTCAGTGCTAACTTTACCCCTCTCTCACCCACTAAAGAGCCCATCTCTATACTGGAAGAATGCAAAGTTCCTGTAATCACGGCTGCACAGGTAAAAGCCACACTCTCCAAAGCCAAGAACACAGCATCCATTGGACCAGACAACATCCCAGGCTGCTTTCTATATGAACTACAGAATGAACTGGCACCCCACCTAAGTACCATGTTCAATCATAGCCTCACCTCAGGCTTTCTGCCCGCTGAATGGTGCACAGTGACAGTTATCCCACACCACAAGGGGAAGCCACCATGGACCTCTGGAACTACCACCCCATTAGCCTGACGAGCCTGGTCTGCAAGTCCATGGAACGTATCATCATGGAACTTATAAACATAAACATTGGTAAGCTACAAACTCTGGACCCCACCCAGTTCTGGTTTGTAAAAGGCAGATCATGTCTCCTAAACCTGATAGACATCTTTGAAGCAGTCACCAAAGCCGTAGACGAGGGTAAGGTGATTCACACAGCCTATCTAGATCTTGCCAAGGCTTTTGACACCATACCCCACTCTGGAATTATAGATAAACTCACTAAACTAGGTATAAATCCCTATGTCACAAGATGGGTTGCCAACTGGCTCACTGACAGAACCCATACTGTAAAAGTAGCAGACTCCAAATCCAACTTCAGACCACTGACAAGTGGAGTACCACAGGGATCAGTCCTGGGTCCTCCCCTGTTTGGTATCTACTTCTCTGAAGTACAGGCTAGCACAGAAGGTCTTTGTCTAATGAAGTTTGCAGATGACTGCAAACTTGGAGCCATAATCGAAACTCCTAACGATGTGGACATCCTACAAAAGGGCCTCACTGAGACAGATGCCTGGTGTCAAAGCCATGGCCTCAAGCTCAGTGCCAAAAAGTGCATTGTCATCCCCTTTGGTAAAAACTCTGTACCCATGAACTACAACATAGGCGGTAGTATACTTAACACCAAAAATGTGATAAGAGACCTTGGGACACAGGTGGACAGTAGTCTCTACTTTGATAATCACATCGCCACAGTAGTCAGGAAATCCTTCTACGTGGCACACCTCAAAACAAAAGGTTTCTCATCCAGAAAAAAAGAGGTCATTGTTCCCCTCTACAACAATTGGAAAGGCCGCAGAAATACCTCACAAAGAGGATTACTGGCCTCAAACAGATGCCCTACGCAGACCGTCTCAAAAAACTCCAGCTTTACTCCATCGCATATCACCTACTCAGAGGTGATCTCTGCCTAACATACAAAGCTATGTCAAACCCAGAGCTATTGGACATGCTCCACTTAAAGAAATCCCAATCCCTCCGAGCTACATGCTCTAGGGACCTAAACCTTGTCACCACAATAAACAGAACATGCCAGGGGGATAGATTCCTATCAAACAAAGCTCCTCATTAGCACCCTTAAAAAAAATCTTGATGATTGGATGGGAAGTAGGAAATTCACCCCAGGGATTACTTCTGTGGCTCTGCTCGACAGTGGCACAGGGAAATAATTTTCTTGGGTGGCAAAAGCCAGGGTGCCTTTTTGGCTGGGCATGTATAGGCCCTAGGGCCAATAGCCTAGTACCTACCTATGAACCTATGAACCTATGTTGCTAAATTTAGTCCCACCTGTTATGTTTCCAGATTTGGTTGAATCTCTAAATCCTGTAGCAGATACAAAACAACTAGGACATGAACATTGTGTTTTCTTTCCAATGTATATAGTAATGCATGCCTAACTCTGATATTGTTTTGCATAAAGGGCAATCTTTTTAAGAGGGGAAATGTAGATCAATATATGTGCATATACCTTTAAGACGCTATCCAAGGGCTTGCACAAGTGTATAAACACTAAGCACGTGTGAGCCCGACTGCCATTTTGTAGTTAGCTTTTGAGATGTAAGCATGTATGTATGTATGTAAGCTCTGTTTGTTAACTAGTTCGTTCATATTAAGAGATGCTGTTATCTATACTGATGCGTTTGTCCATATTAAAGCGTCTGAACAAAACCCCAAGCCTTTTTGTTTTATGTATTAAAGATGAACGAGCGACAATAGGTGTCTTCAAAAGATAAAAAATATAGGCTATTTATATCAAGCTAACTGTATGAGGGATTGAAATTGTTTTTTGAGATTCATAAAAAGTTTATGGAATCCTCCTGGATAACTGATTCTGTGTAGCAGACTCTAGCTGTGATCCCCAAAACAGAAAGACTGTGTGTGTGTGTGACTATGACAACTATGGATTAAGTGCAAGATTGCAATATGTCCAAGTATTCATTCCTTCTACAGAGATGTAAGAGATAGTAACAGGGATGTGGGGGAAATAAGGCTGAAGCACCCCTGCAAAACTACTTTTAATGATGTGAAAGTGAATTTCAACATTTGCTGCATTTTTGAAATCACAGTTTTTTCCTAATCACTCCCTCCCCACACTGAAGTAGCCTGCTCATTTTCCCAGAGGCAAATGTACTATTATCCCGTCATTTACCCTGTCCATGTCCACTACATCTTAAGGAGATGGTATGCAGTGGGCATATGCCAAGGCATATCTCCACTTCTGCAAGAGGGATACTGCCAACAAACCTGACCACCTTGAGGAGGAAGTCCCTCCACTGGGCACCATTGTCCCTCAGACATGTATCCACTGGTCTGCATACCACACAAAGCATATGCTGCCACGTTGCTCCTCTCCCTTCCCAGACTGCTCCTCCAGTACCCAGCTACTAAATTAAGACAAGTCAGCTGACTTGTAGTCCAATATTTTTTCATCTGTATCTCAGAGCTGGCCTACATCTAAAATTACAATAAAACAGCTGAATAGAAAATGGCTTCACAACAAAATAATGCACTTAATTAAAGCAACAATCGTGTAATTAAGTTTGTTATTTTGTTGTGAAGTCATTTTCTTTTCAGCTGTTTTATTGTATTTTTGTTTCTAGTCAGCTGAGTATTGTAGTTTTAGAAGTCTTTAGTTGTAAGTACATCTAAAATTACTTTGTGAAACTGTAGAACTCACAATTCACATCTCAGAATTCTGACAGGAGGAATTTCTGTTGGTGGTGGTGATGGTGTTCATAAGCAAATTTAATGTGATTATACAGCTCCATCTCCTTAGTCTGCATGACTGCATGCATTCTGGTATACTACATAATGCAGATAAAGTAATACCATCTGCCATCTGCCAAATTCTTACATATGTTGATATCCTAAAATTACTCTTCATGGACATTGTACATCTCAGTGCCACAAGTTTCAGCCACTGGTGACCTTTAGATGTCTGAGTTTGCTTCTGCCACTTGGCAGCCATATATGTATACCATTACCAATAGTTGTACTTGCCTTGTTTATGTGCTATTACTTAAACTATTGCATACATTCCACAAATTGCCAGATAAGGCTCCTGCGTAACAAGGAAACTCTTTCTCCTGTGGTGGTTACATGCGCCAATACTGACACAGAACCAGCAACAGTATGTCCCTGGTAATCAGGCTAATGTGGAAAGGAGTATTATGTGTTCATGATTTTTATAATGTTATTTTTCATGCTGTCTTTGTCAATACATTGCTTAATGCAAGACCTCCATGGCATGATACTTATAGGAGGTATGTGTAAGCAGAATGCATATTAAAGTTTATTCACAATGATTATCGGCACAGATGCACAAGCTCTGTCCCGTATCCTATCACATGCACTGGTTTTTGCTCTCTGTTCTTAGACTTGATCAGCCACCTTTCTCTGCTCAGTTTAGTTACATTCTGTTGTTTGTGAATCTCTAGAACTCCCCCTCAGCTATTAGACTGTACAAGTCATCATGCCAAACCATGCATATTCCGCTTTGCTGTGCAAGACTCACACTGCAGATGAGCAGGTCTGTAAAGAGCACATTAAAATGGATCAGGATTTGCATTTTGGGGTTGACATAATTTTTTGATGTTTGTAAAGTGCATCCAGCTGTGGATGTGCCACTAACCTTCTAAAACTGTAAGCCTAAGTAAAGCACTAAATAATGCAAGCATAAAATCCACAGTGGTACAGCGGTAGTGTTGTTACCTCACAGCGAGAAGTTCTCCTGTTTGATTCTCAGCTGGAGTGCCTTCTGTGTGGAGTCTGCATGTTCTCCCCATGGTTGAGTGGCCTCCAAAAGACATGCGTGAATGGGCGTGCCTTTGCTGAAGGTTGGGTGTTGGGCTGGTAACTCAGCACCATAAAAATCGACTGCCAATCATTAGCGGACCAGAGTTCCGCTGTGGTGACCCCTAACTGGGAAAAGACAAACAAACAACCAGAGGCCCTGAAAGTGACTGCGCTGAAATTCACATTAACTTAGATGCTATTAATAATCCTGCAAGAACTTCAAATTAATATTAAATCTGTGACCCCACCACTAGCTTTACAAAACTACATCCCTAACCCTAATTTGGAAATATAACTTTAACCACGGCTCTAAGTATGTCCTAATCTAACCTAAACCTTAAACAAGTCAAAATCTAATGTGTTTCAGCTACCTAACCATTTCTATGTACTCTTCCAATGGGTCATTTCATTGTTTAATTGCCATGTTAATAACTCATCCCTCTCTTTCTTTTTTTGTGAAAAATCTTTTATTACAATTTTAGCATAAAGCCATTGTACATAAACACTAACATAGGAATGATAAAATAATAGTAATGCATTAATGATTATACATAACAACATAGCAATGAACTATTTACAAATATGCCAAATGCCCATCTTTAAGTGAAGTTATTATTATCAAACTAGGATGTGGTCAAAAAGGGATTTACAGAATTGAGTAAAGTGGGTGTGGGATTTTTAAGTAAAACTTAGATATGTATGGACAAGGAGGTGTTTGATGGCTAGGGGTTTGAATCCATCCCATGTGAGCAATGCTCTGTCCTTTCAATGAAGGTTAATGTAGTATTCGAGTACGGATACTTGTGTTATTAATATATGTGTTTGTAGTTTAGATAGACCAGTGGGAGGATATGTAGGAGAGCAAGTTTCCAGGATAGGGTTGTTTTTTCATATTCCATCTTTTCAAGTTGAGCTCTTAATGAACACCAGAGCTTGTAGGAGCACTTACAGCTCCAGAAAATGTGGAACAGATCAGCTTTGGGGTTATTGCGGTAGGGGCAGAAAGGCAAGGTTAAGGGATATATTTTATTAAGTATGATTGGAGTGAGATAAGTGATATGAAATGTTGTGATTTGTGTATATTTAAGCATTTTAAGAGGAATGAGTTTTGATGTTAGCTGAATAATATGGGAGGTTTGCTTGTTTAAAATTGATGGGTCAAGGTCCTTCCAATATTTAGAGAAAATTATATCCTTTTGAGCTTTGACTAAGTGAATAAATTTGTAAGAACTAGATATAATTTTTTTACTTAAAGATAGAAGATTCCATAACGTTTTACAGGTTTTAATGTCATTGGCATTTATGACAGGGTTCTCTATAATACAGCAGCTAAGGTCACAAATTTTCCTTATAATGATTGTATAACTTTTTGGGAAGTTCAATTGAGTTCTCATTGCAGTAATAGTATTGTTCCTGAAGGAAAATATATCTGAGATGATAATCTCCTTCAGGAGGAGGTATTTGCTTAAGTCAATCATCTTATTACTCATTTTAAGTTTTGGTTTAAGGTGGATAGGTTATAAAGTAATAAATGCATTGTATACGTTTAAAGATTTGAAAATCTTTTGTATGATGGTGATTTTATGTTTTATAGTTGTGTGTATTTTAAGATTTTTTAAGCTTTTGCTGTTAAGGAAAGGGAGGGCTCTGAGGCTAAAGCAAAGTGTTCTGATATAGTTGTATAGGAGATTAACCCAATATGGTGACCATTGATGTGAAGTTGGAATATAGTCAGATATTGTTATTAGTCTGTCACATCTTGTGATGTTGTAATACAGTTTAAAGTTGGGTAACCCTAAGCCTCTACTATTTTTTGGGTTAAATCAATTTGCTGTAACTAATTCTGATTGATTTAGGAGCCCATATAAATTTGGAGATAGTAGACTGGAGGGCTTTGAAAAATGTTTTGTTGATAATTATATTGGTGGTGTTAAAGATATGTAGACGTCTGGGTAAGAGATTCATCTTGATTGTGGTTATTTTAGCAAGGAACGGAAGTTGACATTTTGCCCATCTGTTGAGGTCTTGTTGTATTGGATCAGAGTTTAGTAATATTGTTTAAATAAAAATGTTTAGAGTCTTGGTGAAAGGATATCCCTAGATATTGCAGAGATTGATTAATTTTAATCCCAGATGATAAGAAGTAGGCAGGTAGTTGACAAAGAGAGCTAACAGGAAAGATAGTTGCTTTTTTTAAATTCAGTTTCTAGTTTGAGAATGATGAGTAGGTGACAATGGGGTATAATAGTTTCTGAAGGCTCTAATTGGGTAGGGAGTAATGTAGATTAAAATCATCAGCGAAAGCTGATAGAGCAATTTTGGTGTTAAAGATAGTGGGAATATGGTGGAAAATTTTCTGAGATATTAGGAAGAATAAAGATTCAATGTATAGATTATATAAGTAGGGGGACATTTGTCAGCCTTGTCTTGCTCCATTCTTAATGTCGATGCAAGAAGATTTATTTTTATTAATTTGTAGAAAAGTGTGGGCCTTAGAGTAAAGTGTTTTGAACTCATCCCTCTTTCTATGTAGCTGAATTACCTAGTAATGTGTGGAAAGCAGACCTGCTGATTATATTAATTTATTAGAGAGAAATATTAAATCATGAAAAGTGATTATAAAATGCAGTCTTCAGCACATGAAAAAGGTCAATCAGTACTCGCAAACTTAAACCCAAGAAAAAACGCTAGTCAACACGCTATGTATTCCTTTGCATTTACATTTGAACTACAACAATTTGCCATATTTGTTGTGGGGTCCTAAAGGATTATACGTTTTCAAACGTGGAGTAGGGTGGAGGTGTTCTGTATTTATTCTAAGTGGCATAGCACAAGGGAAAATCCTCTTTTTGGCATCCCTTACGCCCAGTGGATATAGGCAAGATGATATCCATACCTCTCAAACTGCAGTTATTGAAAATAAGTACAAAGTCCCTTGAAAAGTAGGTACATCCAAATAAAAAACCTGGGCATCTAAATGGCATATAATTTGAATACCAAATAACACATAACTCTTCTCACTTTCAGCTAGAATGTAAGATTCTACATGGAAATATAACCATTTGAAAGAGCGAGTCCTGAAACATGGATACAGAAAGGCTGAAAAAACAGACTTATACGTTTCAAATCTGAGATGGAAATTTCACAGAATATTCTCATTTATCTAAGGTATGGCGATCTCAGAATTGGCATTTATAGGTTCAGCAGGTATGGGGGGGTTTCTCCCCTGCAAAAGTGAAGTTTAAAGAAGAGGAGCAGTCTTCTGGATTTACTCATTTCCTGTAGTTTCATTTTTTTCAGCTTGTCAGCACTCATCATTTTTATTCCAACATTTCAATAGGGAGCCAAGAAACACGTTAAAAAAAACAGAGTGACAAAATTTTGGACAAATATTTAAGCAAATGATCAAAGCAACACTGTATCAAAGCAATAGTGTAAAATCTATAAACCTTAATGTGCTGTATTGCAAAATTCAACCACATTTATCTCTGCTTCTGTAAAGGAGGATGTAAGGTGTGTGTGCCCTCTTTCTTTGAATTATTGGTGTCACTGGTATGTTGATTGGGTAATGTGATTTTCAACATACTAGACAGTTTCAAAAATCACATGTGAAGGGATAAATCAAGCCTGAAAACACGGATATACCTCCAAAAATAGGGACATCCTGTGAAGAAGTTTATCAGGCCTGAAAATGAGCAAACTTAATGCAAAATAGGGACATTGAGAGGTCTGGTGATATTTAATATCCTAGTTTCACTAACTAAGGGAGTGCAGCATAATTAGGAAAGTTGTTTTTTTTTAACTTTGCAGAAATATGCATTCTGAAATTCCAGACAGACAGTTTAACTAAACAATAAAAACATCCTAACATCAGCTTTATCTTGATCAGAAATAAATGGCTCCAAAGGTCTTTAGCAAGAAAGCAGCGTTTTCTGTAGTCAGGTATTCTCATTGTTTCTGTATAATGAAAAGTGCAACCTCTGTCTCTAGATTTAGACTGCTGCTGACAGTCCTTTGTAACTGTGTTAGACACCCAATAGGATTAGAGGTGATTGATTTTTTTGTTGTACTGCACAAAGTGAGCCCAAAGCCGACATAATTGCAGACCAGTAAATCATGTTGTGCATTAGTTCAGATTCAGAAACACCATGAGCACCACAGAGGCATGAAAAATGGTAATTGTTACTATTTGGAATGAATAAAATGTCCTGAATAACTCATTACACTGCAAATACTTTTGTCTGATTCAGCAGAACTGAAAGCAAGTTAGCATCCAGCTAACGTAATCAGACCATCTTCAAAATGCTATGGTATAAATGTGCACAGAAATTTGATTTTGCTTTATTGGTTTTCTCCAGAATAGTGTTTGAAACTAAATTATGCATTCTTTCAGTTATAAAGATATCATGCTGCTTTTAAGAGGGAACATGACATGACATTAAAAGGGCTAAAAGTTAAATGCTACATCCTATAGCAGCAAAGACAACAGTATTCTGAGTAACACTTTTACCAGAGTAATTTTTGAAGCTTTGAATTAATTCCACTGAATTTTTCAAACAGTGCTATGAGATTTCATTATTATTCAAAGTTTCCAGTAAGGTAATAATAATAATATATAGGCTCTGATGTTTCACGGGATATTTAATACCTAGCAGTTTAGTGTAAATCACCAGATAGAGCTGAGTGCCTTTTGTGATCAGAGTAAAATGATTTCAATTTATTCAGATGTTAAATGGATACTGGGCATAGGTAAACCCTTCTCAGGGGTAGCCTGCTAGCAATTTTCAGGTTATGTGACTTCCTCAGGGTCACATAGTAGGCAAACAGCTCAATGTCATAATGCTCTGCACTAATGGCCAGACTATGATACAATGTTATGATACATAATTATTGCAAGTAAGAATACAGACTGTAAAAAAACAAAAAACAGAAGCATTTAATTTTCAGCACCTGCGATATAATGGAATAAAATTATTACTATGGAATGCATCTGAATAATTAGCTTACCGATTTATTGATACCCATTGAATTAATAAGGAATTCTGTGACTCCATTCAGAAAAATCAGCAGTACTACAGATGCATATAGAAAATGGATCCCTTTGAAATTGCAAGAATGAAAATTTTTAGCCCACATAATTTCAAAATCAGGATTTACTAAGCATGTTTTTCTACAGTTACTCAGATGTACAATAACTCCAGACTAGTTTTTTGTAGAATTATTGGTGTGCAGGGACAAGCCTAAACAAGGGTGATACAGGGAGTACAGCTACCTGCAGAAAAATGCTTTTTAAATCTCCTTAACTTTTGAAATTACGAGAAATCAAAGTTCTCATCCTTGCAATTCTGATAGGTTGTCTCAGCAACATTAAAGACCAGTTGAAAATAGTATTAACTTTAACAATAAAAGATGTGCTGCAAATCACACTGACAAGGCCAACAGATAGTATTCATCTCAATTAAACATCATTATTGATAGAACAGGGGTATTATAATACATTATGATAACAAAATAACCCAGCAGAAAAAAAATCAAAATTAATAAACACCCAACAATTCATTATTCTTAAAGATTATACTCCCCAGGAAATCTTGCTTTTTGGCAGAGATGTATGATGAACTGCCAGTCATATTTAATGAGTTAGCATCTGTTCTCCTCGTTTGTACCACACTCCTGTCAGACACCTCACTGCATATAATACCTATTTATTTCTTCCTGTACAGAATCTGAGCCTAATATTAAGAGACCAGAGGTAGCTTGCCAAGAAGACATAAAACTTAAGTAGCTTTACTACCTTAAAGGACTAAAACATCTCAAATTGTTTTTCATTTACCACATTTATTTAGGGGAGATTTAATCTCTTTGACTGTCAGCAATTAAGTAAATATTACCTGATTTGGTATACATTTATATCAAAATAGACTATAAATAATTCAGCATATTGATCACTGTTGCAGTCAACTAAGCTATATGAGTTATATCTTGCATAGGATATAACAGCCATCCAGCTTTGAAACCATTAGTTAGATAGCTTGCTAAGTTGACTGAAAGACAAGTTTGGGTGCCAAGCCTTTCAGAGCTTTCCTGCTGCTGAAGAGTGTGCTCCTCTGTGGTCTTTTAAGGATCAATGGTCAGGTAATGCTATTCAGTTGTGGGCCAGTTAAGCTTCTTTTGGGGAAAAACCTCCTACAGATTATTTTTATTGTTTAAACTTCAAATTTCAAACTTATTTTCCTGTTTAGGAAAGTATTTTTTTAGCTGGGAATATGTGTTTTTATTCCCTGTCATGTGACACTCCTGTACTTTTGAACAGAAGAGCATCCTTGTTTTGTGTTTAAATTACTTTTTGGAACATATAAAGTTAATTTGAATGCGTTTTGCCATGTTTTACCTGGGAAAATTAATATTTTATTGGCTTGTGCTGCTTAGATAGAAGTACCCTTTTCAGCTTGACCATGGAACAGACTATCAGTTCCATAGCTGTTCCTTCTTCCAGCCAGAAAAAGAATGTTAATTAAACAACTTTTGCTACCACAACAGGCTAACAATTTGCCTCGGCTGCAGGTGGATGACTCTACTGTGGTCAAAGCTGGTTCCTCAGATCACTCATCTTTTACCCCATATCTCTCTGTGTACCACCTACAGCCATTATGGGCTGGGAAGTAGCCACATCCTCTACAGCCATTAGGGTCCTTACAGTGGGCAAGGGAAAGCCGCTCTTGTTAGTCTTTGGAGAAATGGCAAGGAAGGTACCCCTGCTTAGCCAGAATACTGTGCCTAATCGTGGGAAAGCTGCTGCTGCCATTAATAGTCATATTTGTCTCAACTTTCCTGTTGAAAAGAAAGAGAAAATTAAACATTTATCTTCTCCTGCACCAGTTCTACTGGACAGGTGTAGTCTATGACGTCTGGCTGTAGGTATTGTACTGGCTATTGGACCTTTTGCTGCAGAGGTTATCAAAAATGTGATGAGAGAGTTAAACTGACACAGGAAATTTCTAAAATATTTCAGCCCTCCTTCTCAAAGTTTTCCAAAAGATTTTCAGCTCACTTGCCCAATTTTATCAAAAAAGAAAATTCTGATAAGCAGCCATTTAAAAAGCAATGGCAGGGAGGTTTGAAAAAGAAGCCAGGAACCTCCCAGAAAAAAGAACAGTCAAATAAGACAGAATGACTATACAAGGGACGCTGACCCCCCCTCCCCAGCAGTCCCTTATCCCTGCCAGAAAGTCTGAATCTCCATTTATGTCCTTGGCAACAGTTTGTTTCAGATAACTGGATTCTGGGGATGATTCAGCAAGGTTGCAGATGGCAATGTGAAGAAATTAACCCTTTTCAGATAATTATTCCACATCCACCAGACCCATACCTATCAGCCGTACCAAATTCCTCAGAATTTAATGGTTTTCAGGGAAAATAATGGGGTGCCATGAATTTCTGAGTGGCCCCTTCAATTCCTGATTTTCTTTTTTATTTTATTTACAATTTTTAAAGAACAGCTCATATCATTATTTCATCGCCAGTGTATCCTACGTCATCAAAGTGTAGGAGTGTGCATGACAAAATCAGCTTCATGAGGCAGTGATAACAACCTGTCAGACTCTCGGAGATGTGGACAATTTCAAAAAAAAAAAAAAAAAACTTCAGTTATTTACAGCTGCAGACTTGGGGACAAGACCCCTGGAGTACAGGGGCTCAAGAATAATGGCAACACATGCTTTATGAATGTTGCTGTGCAGTGCCTGAGCAAGACTGACCTGCTCACTGAGGAATTGGGGCTGGAACTGTACAAGTTGGACCATCCAGTGGTCATCAATCACAACATGAGAAAAAAATTGAAATTGCGGATGCAATATGAATGTCAATCTTTGGGTGACTACTGATGAGTCAGTTATAACATTAAAGGGAGAGATCACCAGTGCAAACTTGGTGTCCCTTGTGCAGGCTTTGTCCTAGTGAATACTCTGCTTTCTTAAACAGACAACAATTATTAAAATTACTGTTTATAGCTTAGGTTGCTGAAATTCCTACCAGTTACACTTTTTGTGAGGTATTTGGAATTTATGAAAAGCTGACATTGTCAGTGTGTGTGTGTGTGTGTGTGTGTGTGTGTGTGTGTGTGTGTGTGTGTTTGTGTGTGTGTGTGTCTCATTGTGTGTTTCTGTTCTTCATATGCAACATAAGTTGCTGTCTGTGAACAGGTGTAGCTTCCACCTGCACAGTTTCTCAGAGCATACTTTGGCCAGTTGTGTGCCACATGAGAACCACACTTCATGACTGTCATTACCTTATGCTCATTTTAACTCTCAAATCATCCTAGACTATAGAAAATCAATGATTACACATACTGTCCAATGATACTTCAGTGCAAAAATTCATAATAACGAGTGACGCTGTGTTGGCTTCAAACACTGTAAACATTAGTGCATTCGGATGTGCTGTTCCTTTCTATGATTTACATTTCCAGTCTCAATTTTTTACTGAATGTCACACATTCTGATCATATGCTGAACATCTGGTGAAGGAAGGTTGAGAAAAAACTAACAAAAAATAGCAAATTCCATATTTTGCCATAAAAATATATAATGTGCCTCCTAATGTTGAAAAAAATTGTAAATGAAACACTGCAGACTGAAGAAACACTGAGAGCTTTTGATGCAAAAATTACAAACTGATGCTAGTTACACAAAACTTAAGCAAAATGTTTGACTTTTTAGACTATGAATTAGTAGTAAAGAAAGTTGATGGAGATGATCATTGGTAAACAACCTCACAAAGCCATTGCAAGAAAGGTTAAAGTCCCAATGCTGGTGCATAAAGTTAGTAACAGAACTGGGAAACAAATCTCAATAGAAAGATTATTTATAGTGATCTGTATTGGGCCCAGTCTTGTTCATATTATGTACTAGTACCATTCCTAAAATTCTCTAGGCTTAACTATAGTCAAATATGCTTCCATTCAGAAGCTGTTTAACAGAATTCATGCTGACAGGATGTAAAAAAAAAACCTACAAACTAATGATGAAGGTGTGATGTCTGCCACTGCTACCAATACGTGATGCCCACCAATATGTTATGTCCCCACAATGGGCCAGTAATCAAGGAGCCTGAATCCTCACCACTGACACTGGAGAGAGATGTGCACTTGGAATACCAAAGGATTCACTCAGTATTTCCAGATGCAGACCTCTCTGTATCAAGCACAATTTCCCTTAAGAGCCCACAGGGAACACACTTAGTCACAGGTCTGGATTTATCTATATCTGTCTCCCTCAAGGTCCCCCAGTAAGGCACTCCACTGGCACAGCTGTAGGTTTGGGTCCTCCGCCGAGTGTTTAAGCCAGGTCCTCGAGAACCCTCTCTGCAAACCCAGTGGTTTGTGTCCCTGCCGTAAGTAGCTGACACACACACACTTTGAGATTTAATTTGCAAACACACACACACACACACACACACACACACACACACACACACACACACACACACACACACACACACACACACACACCTGGGAAAGGCTGGTACAGGTTTACTAGCTATATCCCCTTCTGCCCAGACTATAAGGTAGTTATCATAATCACCACCACCAAACACTCTGCCACTCCACAATCAACTACTCTAAGGCTTAAAAAGGGTATCCAATTGTATTGTGTAATATTAATATTAATACAAATGGTAGTAGTGGACCAAACCAGCTAAGCCTTCTGGAATAGCCCACACAGTGTCATCAAATAAATATAAGCACTTTCAAAGGTTAAGTATTTTCTACATGGAACAGACATAATAAAATATTTAAATGTACTTAAATAATAAAACAGCATGAAAATACTTAATATATATTCACAGTAAACCACAGAGTTCAGATCACAGGACATATTGAAAAAAAAACATTGACGGACAAACTCAAACAAAGAGAAACAATATCTAAACTAAGCTTCACTATATTCCTGACTAATCTAAAAGAATTACTGTTCCCTAGTTAAGTTACTTACTAACACAAGGCAAGATGCTGTGGGTGAGGGTCTTCCCAGTCAGGTTCCCAGAACAGAATACTCAATACTCTGTGATTTGTCTTGTAGTATCTAAAATATAATTTCCAAGAGAGCTGGCAGAATGACCTCAACTTGTCACCTGACTCTAAGTTCTCACGGTATACCCCTTTGAAGCTGAGACAGAAATTTAGCATAGATGGCTACAATACATATCTAAATGTTTATGACAGTGCCTGGGGCTTCCCTTCTTTTCACTGAGCTAATGCACAAAGACTTTTTCCCAGATCTAGCATCTCCAGTCCTATTCAGCCCAGTCAGTGCTGTTTTAATGGTTTATAAGCTCATTTACATTTCCCTTATTATTCTTAAAGCAAGTTAGCTGGTTAACTGTTGCTGTCCCAGAATCCTCTATTAAAACATACACATTTAATTCAGTTATAATACATGCACATTTTTTTCATTTCAGTAGGGTGCACTGTTGATACATTGTAACACAAGCAAACCTCACAAATACATTTTCAGCACAAGCATCTGTACAAATCAGTTTGCCATAGAAATGACATACAGTTCTAATACATTTGTAACATAAGCGTCTTGTATAAATCAGTATGATATTCAAAGGACATTTCATTTTTTACAAAACTCCAGCTGCTTATGCTACCACTTGCTCATATCATTACATCTCCTCCCCCAAGTTACCCTTGAGAAATGTGGCTTGAGAGAAATAAGCCTATTGGGGAATATGTTACCCAATTCCTTGTCTTGTCTACCTTAATAACTTGGCATTTTGCTTGCTGACTCTATCTTGCCATGTTAAGGGATTGTGGTCTGTAACTACAGTGAATTTCCTTCCATGCAGATAAGACTGAAGTTTCCACAGTGCCCATACTATTGCTAGACATTCCTTTTCTACAGCACCATAACATTCCTCCTTGGGTCAGAGTCTATGGCTGAGATATACCACTGGATGCTCTTCTCCCTGTGAGGAAACCTGGCTAAGTACAGCCTCCACCTGCATCCACCTGCACAACAAATTTTTTGCTGTCATCTGGACTGGCTAAGACAGGAGGACCTCACAAAGCTCCATTAAGCTTCTGGAATATCTGCTCAGATGCTCAGATTCACACTACCTTATCTGGCCTGTTCTTCCTTGTCTGGTCTGTGGGGGGAGCAGCTATGGTACTATAATTGGCAACAAACGTTCTATAGTATCCCACTATCCCTCAGAATGCCCTCACCTGATTTTTGGTAACAGGGGCAGGTCATGCATGAATGGCTTCTATTTTGGCAGGTTCTGGCCTGATTGTACCCTCCCCACTCTATGTCCCAAATAGGAGATCTCTGCCATACTCACCTGACACATACTGGGCTTAATGGTCATCCCTGCCCTCTGCAATCTGCCCAGCACCTCCCAGACATGCTGAAGGTGCTTTTTCCAGAAATGTCTGCAGATGGCAATATCATCCAGGTAATCAAGAGCATAATTTCCTGCTCCTGCTAGGATACAATCAACCTGCCTCTAAAACATCACTGGGGCATTTTTCATCCAAAAGGACATCTTTGTGAACTCATACAAGCTGAAAGGAGTCACAAAGGCTGACCTCTCTCTAGTACTGGGAGCCAAGGGCACCTGCCAGTTGCCCTTGGCAAGACCAGTAGTCATCAAATACTTAGCCCCACCCAGCTGCTCTAAGGCTTCATCTCGTCAAGCCATAGGATAAACATCTGACTCTGTGTGACTATTTAGTTTCCTGTAGTCTACACATAACCTGCTGTTGCTATCTTTCTTTGGTACTGGCACCATTGGGGAGGCCCAGGGACTGCTGGATGTCTGAATTACTCCCATTTCCAGCATCTCTTGTATCTCTTTCCTCATAGGCTGTAAGAGGCCTGCTTAATGGGTCTTTGGGGCCCTGTATCCACATGCTGCTGCACCAGGTAGGTACACTCTGATTTCCCAGTGATCATGTCCCCAGACTCCTGTAACACTGTTTGGATTTCTTGAACTAAGATAGCGGATAGTCGCTGGGGCATTGCTACCCCTTCCACTGATGTCAGTCTGAGTGTTACTGAGGAGATCAGTCACCAGATCCCCCTCAGACTCTCTTGCCACCCCCTGCAAATACTCAGCACAAGGGCCTTCCTATCATAGTATGGTTTCATCATGTTAACATGGTACAATTTGTGACCCTGCCTTTTCCCTAGCAGTTCTATCATGTAGTTAACATCACTGAACGTCCTTACCACTTTGAAGGTCTCTCCCAAGCTACCTGCAACTTATTGTGTCTGGCAGGAATGAGCACTATCACCTGCTGTCTCACAACATACTCTCTGGCTTGAGCATCCCTGTCATACCAGACCTTTTTCTGTTGTTGGACTGTTGCCAGGTTCTCCTGGGCCAAGCCCATGAGCTCTCTAAGCCTTGTCCTGAGGTTTAGGACATATGCCACAAAACATTCCTTGTGGGATTCATACTCACCCTCCCACTCATCACAAATCACATCTAAAGGTCCCCTCACCCTATGACCATACAACAACTCAATGGGTGAAAAACCTGTGGATTCTTGGGGTACCTCCCTGTACGCAAAAAGATGTGGCAAATATTTGTCCCACTCTCTCTTAAACTAGTTTGCAAATTCCCATATCATGGTCTTTAGTGTAGAGTTTAACCTCTCCACAAGATCATTAGGCTGGGGAATGTAGGGGGTTGTCTTTAAGTGTTACAACCCACAGCACTCCCACAGACAAGCCAGCAGGTCTGACATGAAATTGGCACCTCTGTCAGTCAGTATTTTTCTTTGAAAACCTACTTTGCTTAAATTGTGTAGAAAGCATTTGCCATTTTCTCTGCCTTAATGGAGGACAGAGCCACCACCTCAGGGTATCTAGTAGTATACTTCTCCTCCGTGGCACTTGGGGTACTCAGAGGTCCCACAACATCCACATCTACCCTCTGAAATTGCTCCTCAATCACTGGCAAAGTCAAAAATGACCTTTGACCTTGTCTCCTGCCTTGCCTACGTTTTGGCATTGCTCACAGGTCCTGCAGTACCCTGTTACATCCCTGGAAATCCCAGGCCAATAAAGGTTCTGAATAATATGTCTCTTGGTATGCTTTTATGCCCATGTCATGGGCTATATCTAGAAGTGTGAGATGGTAGGCTCTGGGCACTACCAACTGCTTTATTACCTCACCTTTTAGCAAACCCTTGGGATTCCACTGTCCATACAGTAACCCTTTGTCCCAGTGTACAGATTTCCCTTTTCTTTGAGAATCAGGCACCTCCATAGCTACCTTCCTCAAGCATCTAAGTGTAGGGTCTGAGAGCTGAGCCTGTCTTAATTCTCTCTTTGTAACTCTTCCCAGCTCCTCTTCCACAAAAAGTGCCTCTTTGTCAGCCTCGGTACTACTACACACGTCTACCCTTGCAGTCACTCTGTCCAAAGCAACATCAGTACCCACCAGCAGCTGTGGTTCAACTTCAGGCTCACTGCTACAGGGTAGCTCCCTCCCTGAAGTAGCCACATCACCAGTCCTGGTTTCAGGTGTATGGTCTGTCTGTGTCTCCCCCAGGCTACCACATCCACATGCCTGTCTCCAAGCCTGACTACATGTCACTGCATACACATAAGGTACTGCATTATCAAAATTGTTCCCTATCAAGACATCTGCAGGGAAATCCTCAAACACACCTACTTGCTTGCTTCCTTTTCCACCCTCCCAGTCAATATGAACCATGGCTAAAGGCATTTGGAATGGGATCCTGCCTAGAGCTCTGAGTGGATGAATTTTCCAAGCAAGTATTGCTCCTCTTTAACCACTCCAGGTTTCACAATGGTTATATCAAAAGCTGTGTCTCTCTTCGCAGTGGCCTGTTTTCCATCCACTAAGATTGGATATAAACTATTTTGGTAGTTTGTTACCTCTGTTGTCTCAAGACAACTTACTACTGGCATTCTGTTATTCCCATTTGCTGTCTCCCACACCTTTTGTTCCCCACTTTGCCTCCATGGACATCTATATACTACATGGCCCCACTGGTTACATTTAAAACATATAACCCTTGACCCTGCCCATGTACTTGAACTAGTGGCTTCCCTTATTACTGGTGGACTCTGTTAGGGCAGTTTAGGCTGCCCACCATGGGTTCCCTTATATCCATGTGCAACACAATGTATCCCTTTCCTGTGCAATGATGCCCTGCTTGCTAGGTATATATCTCCTTTTCCCCAACTCATCTGCAGAATTGCATTCCCTGTCTGACAATCAGATTTTCATGTCCTCAGGCAAAGTGCTAAGGGCTTGTTCCCTCACCCAAAGGTCTGCTAGCCCTTAAAAAGTGGTGACCTGCCACCCATTCACCCGCCTCTGAAAATAAGTGCTTAGTTCAACAATATAATCACATATACTTTTATCTACCTTGCGTTAATGCTCACAAAAAATTTTTCTGTAATCTTCAGGTGTTAACTTAAAACATTGTAGTAAACAGTGCTTAACTTTTTCATAATCTAAACAATCAGTATCAGACAATTTAGAAACAGCAGTCACAGCTTTACCATGGAGTGAGAGGGTCAGGAACCGTACCCAGAGCTCTTGGTCAGCATTATACTGCTTGCATACCCTTTCAAATATATTAATAAAACTATCAAAATTATCAACCTCTGTAAATTGTGGAAGAAATTTACTGACCTTTAATGCTTCTGGGGTTCAGTTATTCCCCTCCTTTCCCCATTACCTCCATGACCCTGGTGAAGAGACAGCATCTCCCTCTCAAATTGACACTGCTTCTCCTTTTCTTCAGTCTCCAAACACCATAGTTTCTCATTTTCTTCAGCCACCAAATGTCACAATCTCTCTGATGATTCTAGTTCCAAACATTTGGCCTCCAGGTCAAGTCGCTTTAACTCCAGATGGCTTTTTAAGTCATCTAAGGAAAAGTTGAACTGTCCTGTTTCTGAGAGCTGCAAACCCCCATCAAAGGACGGGTTATCCTCCTGGTTGCTGGTCTGTGGTGCAGCTGTGATTAAGGCTACATCATTCCCCCTTTAGTCAGGTTGGCATGTCCCAGTCCTTTGGCTTGGCACATAGCCAACTGGTTCCTTGTCAGCTTCCCATAATCTTCTGCTGACATTCTTGCCTGCTCTCCTTAACTAACTAAGCTAAAAAAAGTAAATCAATAAAACCATTGTGATGTGAAACTCTGAATGTCTACTTTGTGGCTGTTTCAAACACCTTCTTTAGTGACCACTTCTTACAGGCTACAGAAATTCATTATACACACCACTGCTCACCAGTATGTGAGCATGTGATGATCCCACCACTGCCAACTAATATGTGAGGCCCACCACTGCTACCACTATGTGATGGCCACCAATATGCGACTTCCTCAAGCTGAGCCAGTGATCAAGGAGTCTGAATCCTCATCACTGACACTGGAGAGGGACATGTACTTGGAATACCTATGGATACACTCAGTATTTCCAGATGCAGACCTCTCTGCATCAAGCACAATTTCCCTTAAGAGCACACAGGGACACACTCAGCCAGGGATCTGGATTTTTCTATATCTGTCTCCCTCCAGCCCCCCAGTAAGACTCCCCACTGGTACACCTGTAGGGTTAGGTTCCCAGCCAGTTGTCTAAGTCAAGTCCTCCAGCACCCTCTCTACAAACCCATTGCTTTGTGTCCCTGCCCGTTGTAGCTGACACACACACATACACACACACACACACACACACACACACACACACACACACACACACACACACACACACATGCACACCTTTAGATTTGACTTGCACACACACACACACACACACACACACACACACACACACGTGCACGCGCACAAACAAACATGCACGCACACCAGGGAAAGGCTGGCACAGGTTTACTAGCTATGACCCCTTCTGCCCAGACTATAAGGTAGTTATCACTGCCACCAGACACTTCACAATCAGCTACTCTAAGGCCCTTAACAAGGGGTGTCCAATCATACTCTGTAATACTAATACTAATACTAATGGTAGTAGTTGATCAAGATGGCTATGCCTTCTGGTGTGGCTCACACACTGTCACCAAATGAATATAAGCACTCTGAAATGTTAAGTATTTTCTACAAGGACCAATCACAATATAAGTTTTAAACATATTTAATAATAAATAATATAAGATCATGAAAATACTGAAAATATATATATATATATATATATATATATATATATATATATATATATATATATATATATATATATATATATTCACAGTAAACCACAGAGTTCAGATCATAGGAAACATTAAAAAGAACACTGATGGACAGACTCAGGCAATTAAAAAACCAATATCTAAACTAAGCTTCACTATATTCCTGACTAATCTAAAAGAATTACTGTTCCCTAGTTAAGTTACTTATTACCTCAAGGCAAGATAGTGTGGGTGAGGCTCTTTCCAGTCAGGTTCCCCAAAACAAAATACTCAATACTCTAAGACAGAGCAATTTAATAAAGCCTACATGGGCTTTTACCATGTAGGCATTGTGCCACACAGCTAACATGAGAGTAACTGGGTTTTAGATTCAGTTAAGCACTGCTGAGCAGCGAGCATGAGCGTGCCAACACAGAAACTTATGCGGCATGCAAATCACCTCATAAGCAGGTGAATGTCATGCAAATCAGACAGGTAGAGCAATCCAGCAAGCAGATAGGAAGCTCTACAGACTCTGTATCAGTGTCAGTAGTGTACACTGAAATATTCCATGTACAGGAATATAGACAGACAAAAGGGGCTGTAAAAAAATAGTTAGATGGACAGAAATGGCATACCACGTACAGATATGAGTGACACTATCCTCTGTGTGTCTGACAAATTAAAGGAAATAAGTTAAATTATATTTTTAATAATCTGAACATATTTCTGAGTCAAGCCACAGTGCTCAAACATGCTTTATATATGAAAAAAAAATGGAAAAAATAAAATTAATATTATGTGACAGAAATGTATTACAAGACCCTGCATGGAGTATCTGTAATGGTGCATTGGTGTTGTTGCTAATGTGGTAGGGCTTTGAAGTGTGCAGTTTTCAGGCCGTGAGCATGAATGCTTATACAAATGAGGTGGAGTTACTGAATAGCACCAAGGGGTAATTGTGTCCGTATATATCCCCTTGTGTAGGCAGACAACCATATTGTTTACAGAGGAGGTAGCTGACATCAGGGGAGGGTGTGTTCAATGACCTCTAAGCTTATTTCAGCCTGTTTGCGTGGCATGCCACAGTGATGAGCTTATCCTTGTAGGGAGTGTGCGCACTCACTTCTAACTTTTGTTTAGCTCAGGGGAACAAGTTTCAGAATGTTTGTGTGGCACACTACCATGCTGAGTGTGGAAGTCTGGGGGTGTGTGTATACCAACTGCTAATATTTGTTTACCTATGGGGCGCATTTCTATGTGGTGCACCACAATGCTGAGTGGAACTAAAACCCAGTGACATATTAATTGGTTTTTACCTCTGTTTAACTTAAACTAGGGCCATTAAATGATGTTGATGATATACTAGGCAGGTGGAATGCATCATAGGTAGCCAATCTGATAGTCAGCATCTACAGCAGAGCACTATAAAGAATGCATACGTCCTACAATCTGATTTTTACACCATACTCTGCACCATTGGAGTGCAGACATGGGAATTTTATCTGAGAGAATGCTAGGGGCTGCTGTAGGTCTGCTACATCTGTATGTGCTACTGCTGCTGCTGACAATAGGCCTAGACAGAGAAAGAGAAGAGTGCTCAGGCTCAAGGTAACCTTCCAGGAGCTACACGAGCTGGAGACTGTAGAGCTCTTCAGGGTGGACAGGAACATACTACAAGAACTCAGTGAGCTCTGCCACCCTCATCTCAGACCCAGAGCCAACAGAGGGGACCCCATCCCAATGAAAACAAAAGTATGTGTAGCCCTTAGGATACTAGCTACAGGTACTTTCCAAAGACCAATTGGGGACATGATGGGGGTCTCACAGGCATCTGCTTCCAGGGTACTCTACCAGTTCCTGAATGCCATGCTACCACATGCAAGTAAGCACATTTATTTTCCCCTCACCCCTGAGGCAAGGGCCAGCAATAAGCAACACTTCTACCATGTAGCACACTTCCCTGAGGTACAGGATGCCATACGTTGCACTCATGTACACATCAAGTCACCACCCAGTGAGGAGGGTAGAATCTGTGTCAGCCACAAGGGGTACCATTGCATCAACTACCAGGTCATGTGCAATGCCCAGGAGATTATCTTGAACGTATGTGCTGGCAGCCCTGGCAGTTATCATGACTCCCATATCTGGCAAGCATCACAGCTGTACCAGATGTTTGCTAGGGAGGACATCCCACATAGCCATTTACTGGAGGATGCTGGCTACGCACTGGAACCATGGATGATGACACCCATCAGAAATGCACACACACCCACAGAATAATGCCATAATGAGGCACACGCAGAAACTAGGAACATCATAGAGCATGTGTTTTGGCTTCTGAAGTCATGGTTTCAGTGCCTTGATATATCCGGTGGAGCCTTGCAGTACTGTCCAGCAACATGTGCCCATATGTTCACAGTATTTGCCATGCTACACAATATGATCCTAAGGAAAGGAATACACAGCCCCACCAGCAATGCATAAGTCACCACATCCACACTCACAGGAGGACTCAGAGGAGGAACCCCCTAATGATTTCTCTGTAGGCAGACATAAGTATGCCCAGTATTTCCTGGGTTTGGCTAAGAGCCAATGCCTAGCACATTCACTGACAACCTAGGGCTCTAGTGACTGACACCTTGCTCCTACTCACATACATATAGTAAAATTGTTGATTCCAGACAACTCGCACATCCTGTACCTCCCCATGTAATGGCTGTGTACTGCTTGCATCACACAGAGTTAGCCCTGAACTACAGTCCTGTCAACTTTTGCATTCACAAGATAAGTCTCTAACCTAAACACTACTTGTAAGGATTACTATAATATGGTATCGTATGTATGGATCTGCTGCAGTTATACAAAGAAATATAGTGTGCTATGTGGGCAGAAGTGACATCCACATGGGACTACAGGTACCCAGTCCAATAGTATGCATTCCCTAATAATCACTAGGCCTCATGGGTGGAATATGCACTACATCAGTCAAGGGAGATGTTAAATAGTGTGGTCACATGAAATTTGGACTACTGTCTATCCCAGCAGATCATGTGCTGTTGTTCTCCCACCCCAAACACAACAGTGTTCCCATATAACTGCTTTAACAGTAAGTCAGCAATGGTATATCAGCAGACCAGGCAATCTCAGGGCTGTAACATAGAACTCAATCACACAATGTATGCCACCCGTAATGCAGGAATAACAACACACATATTTATGCTGTTGATTGTGTGATGAATGACTCCACTGTGTCTGTCAGCCTGTGTGACTCAGTGGACTGGGGAAGTTAGCATGGGTAATGGTGCTGATGCTTCTAATCTGGAAGTAGGCACAGCTGTTGCATGTGAAGTATTATTATCTTGGTGTTTTCACAGACTGTTAGTCTGTGTGTGATGTAAAATTATGAACCTCAGTCACATATTAAGTACAGCAGACAGCTGGGGAATGCTGTGGACATTTTGAGTGATGTGCAGTACTGCAGAAACAGGGACAGATGTCAGTGTCTGTGACATACTTCTCAACCTCTTAGTGCAAGAAATCTGTTCAAAGCTCAACAAAATGGGGGGCAAAGGACCACAAATAGGGGCATATGTGAAATACTGCTGTCATAAATGTAAACTTGCTAAAATAACAGGATTTTTTTAAACAGACAGTTTTCTGAAGGATTTGAAGCAGACGCTCAAATGTATGTCACTATTTAGTGACTTCAATCCTAAATTCATCCACGTGATTTACCAGAAAACCACAAATATTATGAGGAACAGACGAAAACTATGAGCCAAAACTCTGGACATTCTGTTAAAGTCTGGGCAGTTGAAAGGTATAGTCTTCAACACACAAAATCCCAGACTGGAGTACAGGTAGGTGTGGCCTGGAGTCACTTTATAAGTCCTGACAGTCACACTGGGCATGCTCAAACAATTTGATTGAACAAATGGAAAATGAGCAAATGAGCAAGATGCTGAAATGGAAAATGAGCAAATGAGCAAGATGCTGTTGCTCCATCATGAGACTGACCTGTATGTATAGATATGTCTATACGGTTTCACTTCAGAATCTAGAGCTTCTGAAATATCAAACTTCAGTAGCTTGAGACCGAAGTGTTGAAACTGCACTTGTGCGAAAGTGTAGAATACTGAGAGTGGAAATGACGAATGCGGAAATGTTGAATCTGCAGGGTGGGTGCATCTGGAGATTCAGGTAAATGATGTTTACTAGTGGTTTTGGGTAGGGATTTTAGTGTGTGTGAGTGTGTTTGGAGATTTGAGGTGTGGTTTGGAGTAGGTAGGTAAGATTGTGAGTGTGTAAGTTGGAATTTGTACATATGTGATGTGTGTTTGTGCAAGAGGAGTGAAGAGTGTGTAGTGGTGGTTTTTGTGTGGTTGTTTTTTTAGTGAGACCTCTGAGTTAGTATATATAAGTGGGGAGGGTGCATGGGGGCTTGCCCCCCTGCTTATATGTAAGGTCAGCGGTTGTTTGTTTTGTTGTGTTTGTGTGTGTTTTGTTGGGTTATAGTGTAGGGATGAAGGTGTATGCATGCTTGCTTGTGTGTGGAGTGTGTATGTGGTTAGTCGCAAATTTGAATTTCACGCTTTTGGGGTTTCGGGTTTTTCATTTTTCAGCTTTACAGTCTCAGAATACTGAATTTTGATATTTCAGTATTTTGGGATTTCAAAGTGAAACCGTCTATACATACATACATATACATATGTGTCTGTCACTATCTCTCTCACATACATAATATATCTATCACTATGTAGTGTCAAATAGATATATACTGATATATATATATATATATATATATATATATATATATATATATATATATAGCGATATATATATATATATATATATATATATATATATATATTTATCACATTAATACATAGACTCTCCCCATTTATTTACATAATACATATACATATCATGCAGCACACAGAGCTACATTTATATATATACATCCCTGTTAATTACATAAATATGTATGTGGATGTCTGTATTGCCCTACATACCCTAGTAATGGTGAGTAAATTTGCACTATCACACATCCATACTGTTGCTCAAAAGATCCAAACTCAGGGCACAGCAGTATGTAATCCAATTACCTACAGACCCCTGTGCCTGCTGGATGTCACCATGTAGAGAGATGCAGATGAGCAGGTGGTGTAATGTATAATGTTGTCAACATATGCATGGATAGGGAACATTGTTCCTGCCAACAGGTTTGCTTATCTAACTGCAAGCAGCCACATATGGCCATACCGATAAATGTACACGCATACCTAGGATAATAGTTATCCCACTGCTAGGATACTAGATCCAGATAACAGTACAAAGCAATATCACTCTGCAGACCACACAAGCTGTTCAATACATACCTAGTTTGTGTAATGCACAAGTACTGTGCCTGTAGTCACATAGATAACAGACTCAACCTGTGGCACATGCAATATGGACTGTGATCCATAGTGTGTAAGGCTAGATAAGTAGGGGTTCTAATCTCACTCCAGGCTACTTGGTGCACCTGTGTGTATGTGTGTGTGTGTGTGTGTATGTACCCCTTCAAAACAACTGCCACATCCTCATTGGCTATCCACCTGCAATGGTTATGCACTTTTTGGCCGTATAACTTGCTGCTGGTTTCCACACTTCTCTCTTCTACAAGGCCTGCTGATGTCATCAAACATAATATGTGCTGAATTGATAGTAATAGCAGACATGGAGTGCATTGCGTGATCAAGTACTATGATCTGTAGTGTGTACCATTACGTAGGTAAGTGTTTTCATCTACATACAGCCAACCTGCACTATATGTGTGCCTTGGAGTGCCCTGTACACAGTGATTAGAAGTGGTGCTAACCTCAATGTAGCCACGGTTGTGTGTGAGCCTGTTAAAGCATTTTACATCATGTTATTTAACCATAGGATGTTTGAACTTCACTGGCATAATGGCCGTATAGCCCTCACAATTATAGACATCTTTATACCCGTATTTACAAAGTCAGGACATATTGCCCCAGTCCAATAGAGACACAGGCAGATGCCCTGTGTTGAGATAATGGTCGCCCAGCCAATCATACAGATGGCATGTGGTGAGGTGCACTGATGTGCTCTGTGTGCCATTAGGCAGGGTTCTGTTTCAAGGGTGTTTTTAATTCTGCTAGACAAATATCTCCTACAAGCATGTAGTAGCAATGCCACATATGAGGTAAATATCCTTACAGTGGATTATCCCTCTGCTATACCTCCTACAAATAGGCTGCATATACATAAAGCAGGGTCACACATTGCCCTGTATGCAAGGCACAGATCACCTCTGTGTAATCTATATTCCACAGGTGACAATGACACTCATTGCAGACTATCCCCATTGAACATATTCTGGGGAATTGAAGTGACCTTGTGAGGGATCATACTGTTGTGTGCAATTGCCAGTACTGCTTGAAAAGGTACATCACCAAATGGCCATTGCAGTCAGATATTGGCATGCTGAGGGAAGAGTACTTGGAGGTTATGAGCATGTCACTTACAGGTGACTGTGGCCTCAGCTATGCTATATAATTCCTGCAATACCACTGCAGAAACAGGGTGATCTAAGGCACATTAGGTGTAAACCTGTCTGGCCAGGTCTGTGTGGCCAGTTCATTCACCCCTGAGTATGTACATCCCATGTTGCGACTGATGTGCTACTTACCAGGTACATAGGTCTAACTGATGAAACTGATACTACATATATATTTGCATGGAGTTTATGGCCATTACTATGTCAACAGGCATGTGTTCACAATACCCTCTTGCAGGATAGTGACATACCACAGAGACGCTATGAGTGCTCACAATTTGCAGGTATCAGCCAACATTGTTTGCCGCAGTCAGTCAGTAGTCGCATGTATTGTGGTTGAATGGACTCCAAGCAATAGAGGACCCAGGACTGCACCCTGTTGAGCACTGCTGCTGACTGATCAGCTATTAGAGGTGGATGTCCTTATGTTGCGTATGTGTGCCAGCAATGGGCCACTTAGTAACCCCTACAATAATAGTATCATGGATGACTAAGTGGGTGCTTTGTAAATGTTGCCTGAGGGGGGCATATAGTCAGATGGCTTGGCTGCATCTATAGGGTTGCATGCCCTATGTACTCTCACCCAGGTCCATGGTGACTGCCTCGGAAATGTCCACCATGTGTAACAGTCATCCTCCCCCTGTCACACATCCAGACTGTGTACAGTCAACTGCGTGTAGAACACATATATGTGTGCTGATGAGCTCCATGATGATCACCCCTACAGCCATAGAGATATGGATACTAAGACAGACAGGTGTATAGTCATGTTGGTCAGTGGATGCACCACTTCTGTGCAAGGCTATAACAGTTGCCATTGTCCACTCAGCTGTTGTGCAGCCAGTAGTGTTGGTATGATTGCAAGTGTGTCCCAGTGAGGATAGTCATCCTTGTCAGATCACATGTGGGATGCAGCCTGGAATGTTAGCATGTGGAATAGATGCTGTGTATCTTCCAATGAGAGGCCAGTTATGAACTATTCTCGAAATACGGAAGTTATGGGACAGGTTGTAGGAATGTTGTGTGGCACATATGGTGGGGAAAAGGGAGTGTAGCTGATGCAGACAGTGTGGGTGTAAAGGTTAGGTATAAGTCCAAAACCATCATATGTGGCATCATGACATATGAGGTCACTGACAATCTGGGCTTGTTCTTTGAGGTCACACATGTAACTACACCGTGAATTGTGGTTGTGCTTTGTGTGGGTGGCTATTTTTGTCATTTACTGTGTCTACTCAACATCACAACAATACTATGTGCTCCTTTTAGCTAAGAAGGTAGTGCCTCCATATTAGAGGGGGGCACCCTCATCACAACTGTCACACAGCACTGTCCACCTGTTATTGTACAGCTTGCTAATGGCAGGTGTCCACCAGTCAGGTTTGCTGAGCCATGATGAGGCTGCTTCCTTCCTGTCATGTGCAGCTGAGTTCATGCTGTTGTAATGCTGCTGAAGTAATGTATGGGTGTAGAGCCTACATACTTGCCTGTCCCATCTGAAGGGGGAGGTGCAGTCATGTTATGTCAACCATCCCATGGAATGTAATAAATCACTGTCTTGACATATATATCTGTATTATCTGCAAGGGGGAGTATGTGCCAGAAGTTCTAAGGAGACTCATCTGTGGCCAGATACCACCACAGAGGACCTCACATTGGGGGGGTGGCCTGTATTGGTCATCCATATTGGTAAACACATGATGCACTATGTTGGTTCCCCATGTGGGATATCATGGCGCTGCTACAGAGCATTGTAGGTTAGGACCTGGACCATCCTTTGGGCAAGTGAGATGCAGCACAACTAAACAACACATGTGTATTATTACACTTCCCTAACGTGTTTCTCTGTGCTCTGTACAGACACCTTGCATGACTCTCATCCTGCAACATACTGGAAGTAACTGCAACACTTACTTCCATGGAGGACAACTAGCAAGTAGTGTCAAGCGGTGTCCCCCAGATCTCTCAGTCATGTCACCTGAAATGCCATGATAGGAGTTATTGTGGATACGAGTACTGACACTGTTGTACACCTAGTGACACTGAATGAAACACTGTTACTTTTGCTCAGGGCCAGATCTTGCCTACAGACTGTAACCAGCAGAGCCCATTGACTGTTACACTATGCATTGGATGTCAGACATATGTCTCACTCCACCAACCATGGTCTGACAAGGTGTATGACAATATTGACAATATTAGGCAGCAGGCCTTGCTGGAAACTGTGTACGTCATGTACAGAGTGTTATGTCAGCTGGTGGATAGGCAAATATCTGACAGTCATACTCTGGGAAGATAGCAGTGGGTGACCTGTGCTGCAATGATGCCAGTCATCAGTGGGGTTCACCATCCTCCATTATTGGTGTACACCATCTACCTATTCCCTCTCTGCAGTCACTGCCACTGTCAGTGACCTCTGACTTGAGTATATTAGCAGGTGACTGCATATTGGGAGCAGTCACAGACTCCCACACAGAACCAATAGTTATCCAGGATGGCCTAAGACACAGTCAGTTTGGCTAACTACCAGAAACTGCATAAAACTTTACTGTGGGACATCATCCACCCCTGCAAATTATTGTAGTGCACCACCCACTAATCACCTATGACCCTATTAACTGCATGTCAAAGCTTTTCTTCGAGATCCTCCAATGAAAAGAGTTATGCAGATTAGTTGGATTATCCTGGTTAACAAAAGGTGATTGACAGTATTTGTAACTAAATAAGGTTGCGGACAAAGACAGAAAGGCAGAGTTTAATAACAAATTGTCTTGGATAGACAAAGGCAGACAAACTAGCATACCCCCAACATAGCTTTTAAAACCTTCTTAACTAACATACCCCCTCCTAATAAATCTCTATGATACATAGGGACTGTGACAAAGGAGGTACTGCCAGCACAGCTAGCTGGAATTTTGGAAATAATTATATGCCATTTCTGAATATCAACATGATTTATATAGACGTGTGAAAAAGGGAGGTACTACCAGCAAAGTTGTCTGAAATTTTGTAAATGGTTATGTGTCATTTGTGTATGTCAACATACCTCATGTAAGATTCTTGTGTTACAAACATATTAGAACTGTATGTCATGTATATATCAAATGAGGTTTGTACAGACATGTGTGTTGAAAAGATATTTTATAAAGTACTGAGCTTAAAAATGGATCCACAGTGTGCCCTGCTGGAAGAGAACAGAAATGTACATACACTAGTGTAACTGTTTAAATGTATATATTTTAACAGTGGAAAATGGAACACAGGAGGTTAACTTTATTCCAGCAAAACGGCAGAAAAATAATTGAAATTAAATTATTTTATGACAGCAGGAGGCAAGGTATCTATATTAGGGAGCTCTCTGTGTTGTCTTGAAGGAGAAATAATTGCTAGGCTTGAAATGCAGAGGCGTTTTATTGTTTTATGACTTCCAACAGTTGCACAGATATGATGAAAAGCCCTTGTCTATATATTTTCACAGGTAGATGCTAAACACTGCTAGCTTTCAGCAGTGGGTTTACCTGGAATAGAGTCAGATGACAAGAAATTATGTCATTCTGCAAGCTATCCCAGCAGTAATATTTGAGATATTAATCTAAGAACTCTCAGAGGGAGAGAGAGCATTCTATATTCTATCTTTGACCTAACAACATCAGCTAGAGGATCCATTCACCACACATTTGTCTTGCCCTGATGAAGTATGTTACAAGGGAACAGTGTAATTCTCTTAGGTATAGTCAAGAATATAGCAAAGCTTAGTGTAGATGTTTTTCTTTATTTATTTGAGACTGTCCTGCAATGTTTTAGCAGTTGACTGGCAACCACAAGCAGTGACTACAGGAATACTGAAAACTTTATTTGAAATAAAACACATTCAAAAACTGAGAAAACTAATAACCTCATGCATATCAAAATTAGCCCTAAGTGGAGACATCCACCCCAACCCTGGCCCTACCATCTCCAACCCCAATCCTCATAATCAGACTAGAAACCACAACTTCTCCCCCCATATTACAGCCAATAGAAAGCCAAGTGACTTCCTTCTACTAAACCTAAATATTAGAAGTATATCCAACAAAGTCCATGAACTCCATGCCACCATAGACTTGTACTCCCCAGATATAGTCATCCTGACAGAAACCTGGCTAAAACCTCACATTACCAGTGAGCAAATACTCCCTACAGGTTACAGCATACTAAGAGTAGACCGGCTAAACAAGAAAGGAGGTGGTGTAGCTATAATATTTAAACAGCATCTAAACATCCAGATCTTAAAATCATCAGCTCCACAAATAGGCAATAAAGAAATAATATATACCAACCTCAAAATAAACCAAAACAAAGCCATCAACATAATTGGATGCTACTTCCCACCTGGCCAAAACATCCCTCCACTAGAAAACCTCCTCAGTTGGTCTACCCATCATCTCCCCCAAGAAACTATCATTTTAGGTGATTTCAATATTGACTGGCAATCCTGTTCTGGCAATCATCCAACCCATCATATAAACCTTCATGGCTTCACCCAACTAGTCCAGTCGCCAACCAGGATAAATAAAAACTCCAGCAAGCACACTACCCTTGATTGGATACTAGTCAGTAAGAGCCCCCTGTCATATATAACAGGCTGCTTATTAGATAGCCTCAGTGATCACTACCCAACATTCTTACTCAAAAAATACCTATACCAAGCTAAACCTGTCATCTACCGTCAAATACGCAAAAAACTAAACTTTAACCCACTCACATTCATCTCATCCCTCAAAGAATGTAACTGACATCTTCTAAAGTACCTCAGTCTTGATGACGCAGTTGAATTTTTTAATACTACCTTCCTGAGCATCCTTAATTACCATGCCCCCATAAGACTTTCCAGAGCCAAAGCATAACCCTCCCCATGGCTACAGAAAACCACTAAGTCAGAAATGAAAAACAGGGATAAAGCCTGGGAGCACTAGCGCAAAACCAAAACCCCCTCACCTAGACAGAAATTCCTAGAACTACGCAATAGAGTCAAAAAGCTAATAAAACAGGACAAATTCAAATACTACCAGTATGCCCTAGACTCCTCCCAACACAGCCCCAAACAATTCTGGTCCTCCATAAACTCAATCCTCCACCCAGGTAAAGTCAGTACCCCTCCTCCTAACATCCCTCACTCCTCAGAAAATATTGCTACCTCATTCAACACACACTTCACACAAACCATACTATCACTAGCTAAACAACACAACCCCCCTCCCTTCCAACCCACACCTTCAACTAGTAATCTCCCCACTGCCTTCACTTTTTCTCCTGTACCTACCTCCAACATAAAAAAACTCTTAACTAAACTTAAGCCCATCAAATTAACAGCAGACAACCTCCCAAGTGAATACCTACACATCACAGCTGATGCGCTGGCCTACCCAGTATCCATCTTGATTAACTGATCTCTGTCAGAAATTTATGTTCCCACACTGCGGAAAGTATCACATATAATTCTCCTCCACAAAGGTGAACCCTCCACAGAACTAACTAATTACCGCCCCATAGTTATTCTCTCTCCACTCTCCAAAATACTAGAGAGATGCATACACTCTCAGGTCTCAGACTACCTCCTTACTAACAGCCTCCTTTTCAATACTCAGCATGGTTTCCGACCAAACCATAGCACCACCACTGCCTTACTCTCCTTTACTAACATTATCCTTCAGCATCAAAACAATGGCTATCTTTCCTCTGCTACTTTCCTAGACCTATCTAAAGCATTTGACATGGTCCCACATAAACAACTTATCTCTGTCCTCAATAACTATCCTTCTCTCAATCAGTCACCAACTGGTTTCAGAGTTACCTATCTGACCTCCAACAATCCATTGTATGGCAGAATGACATATCTCCCCAACTACCTGTCTCCATAGGGGTTCCCCAAGGATCCATCCTTGGACCCCTACTCTTCTCTGTTTTCACCAATAATCTAGCCTCTGCCACCAAACATGGCACACTCATACAATACACAGATGACTCAACCATCATCTGCTCAGCCCATTCCCTACCCAAACTGCAAAAAGTCACACAGGAAGCCTTTTCCTCTGTGGAAACTTGGTTATCCGATGCCCAATTAATACTCAACCCAAACAAAACTAAAGTACTCATCTTCCAACCCACCAAACATACTCAAAACAACTCTCACTTTAACATCACAGCAAAAGACAACACCACTATATACCCAACTGAACACACCAAATTGCTAGGAGTGGATAAAGACAATAAACTAAAATTTGACATTCACATATCCACGACCATAAAAAAGTCCGCAAAAAACTAGGAGCGTTATACAGAAATAAGCAACATCTCACCAAAGCAGCAAAGATTTCAATAGCAAATTCCCACTTTATCTCCACCCTACTTTATGCCTCTCCAATATATACCAACCTAAGGCAATGCGATCTAAACAAGCTAGAGACCTGCTACAAAAAAATTGTCAAATTAAGCATGGGGCATCCTACCATAGTCACCACTGTCTCTCACTTGCTGAACTGGGCTGGCTTGAACTCCCTCACCTCCTTCAATGGTATCAACTCTCACTCGCCCGCAAACTAGTAAACCATCCACTAAATGTCCCATCCCACCAGAATCTACTCCAACCCTATCGCACCACCAGACCACTAAGATCCAGCAACAAAAATCACTTGCAGATCACTAAAGCCAATAACTCTGCTGGTGAAGCACTATTCTCTTGCACAATAGCCAAATTATGGAACTCCCTCCCACCCACAATTACCTCCGTACCATCATGCACCCACTTCAAAACTTTACTAAAAGCACACCTAAAACCATTCTGGCTATGCCCTTGCAAATCCCACTCTAAAATCACCCACCCCATCCAACCACTACCTTTCTTTCCACTCCACTAACTACCTTGATTATAGCAAGCTCAGATGCTCATAAGCCTAGTACTTATTATACAGCAGGAACTTCTTATTGTAACATTTGTTAATGTCTGTTATGTACTTCACAGATAAAGATTCTAGTTGTCTACTGATGTACTATGTTCTTCATCTGTAGCTATGTTGTAAGTAATTGCTATGTTATATTGTTAATCGCTATGTAATCCAATGTAACTACTGTCTGTTTATTTTAACTGTGAAGCTTTTCTCCCAAGGCCTCCGCTGAAAATGGACCTACGTCCAGTCGGACACTCCTGGTCAACAAATGTAAATAAAATAAATAAAATAAAATAAATAAAATAAAATAAAATAAATAAAAATAAATTAATTATCAAAGCAATATATCCTTTTAAGCAAATAATTCAAAAGAGGAATACAGGCACCTCAAAGCTGGAAATAATCCAATAATCCAATTTATAGTTTAAAAACCTTTTAATGTGAGCGCTTTCAATCACATAAATAAAATGAACTTCTTCAGACAAATAAAAGGCATTCAAAAGAACATTTAAATACATTTCCTGATTCATGACATCACAAACCCACCCTAAAACGTCATGTGATTATCAAGTCATATGATCAAAAAATTCACGATTCATTCACAAACATATTATTATTCTTATTTGATGTAAAAAATGTGTGTATGTATATATATATATATATATATATATATATATATATATATATATATATATATGCAAATATGTTAATATATTAACATATAAACAGAAATCAACACCATAAATGTTGGTGTTGTTATTCCATATTTATCTTAAAAGTGACTTTAATTTTAAAATACATTTCAAGGAGCAATAATCATTTAGTTCAGGATATGAGTGTGCATTGAGCCTTAATTGCCACAAAAGCTCATACTCTTCTAACCTTAAAGTCCACGGACCCTCCCCATAGTTGGGTACTACTTGCTCAATTACTAAATATTTAAACTGGTGATTTGGTTCATTCATTATGTGTCTAGTCAAAGCACTCGTAGTATTCTGTTTATTTATGCTATATTGGTGTTCGTAAATTCTTTATTTAAAGTGTCTCTCTGTTTTCCCCACATAGAAGCAGACACATGCCTGGCACTGTGGAAGGTAGACTACAACTTTTGTGTTGCAGTCAAATCTCCCATGCACCTCATATTGTTCACCCAGAACAGTGAATGTTGATGTTAACTGTATAAATTTACAATAGGGGCAACTACCACATTTCTTCATAGCTTTGTTGGGTAAATAAGGTTTTATATTCCTTTCCAGGATAGATTTAATGTTGGGCCCCCTTCTATATGTAACTTTAGGTTTATCCGTTAATTTGGTCCTAAGGGTAGCATCGTCATTTATAAGGGCCCAGTTTTTAATTAAGATGTTCCTGAGGGCACCTGCATCCCTAGAAAAAGTTGTTATAAAACTAACATTAAATTCATTTTCTATCCTAGGATTCATGTCTATTATGGTAGTCACCAACTCCCCATTACATTCCAGTATATTCCTATTCAAAATGGGTTTAAAATGGCCCGTCATTCTCTTCCTTTCCACTTCAACCATGATGTCATCCAAAAAACTAGGTCGGTAACCCCGCTTAAGGAACATGTTTCTCAAGTTTTGACATTCGTTGTCAAAATATTGGTTAAGGGAATTCATCCTGGCAGCTCGCATGAGCTGCCTTTTCACCACTGCCCGCTTTTGATGTACAGGATGGTTACTGGTGAAGTGAAGAAAATCATTAGAATATGTGGATTTTCTTTATATGTGGGCTACATATCTATTATTTACATTATCCTTGTTTAATTTCACATCTAGATAGGCCATTTCATGTTCACCGAAATTTTATGTAAATTGTAGAAAGGATGCCATGTTTGACATCTCATCTAACAAACTGGTTAACTGTTTCTAGATTACCTTTTATTAATAGAAACATGTCATCCAAAAACTGTGAATACCGTCTCACATTGTTCCTGAATGTATCATTGGGAAACAAAAATTTATTTTCCCAAAAGGCCATGACAGTATTTGCAAAGCTGCCCCCACAGGGTGAACCCATAGCAACCCCGCTTTTCTGCAAATAGTTCTTATTGAATAGAAAAAAATTATTTTCAGAAATTAGTTCTAATAGGCCCTCTATTAGGTTAATTTCATCCCCGTCCATGGACTTTGAGGTTAGAGGAGCATGAGCTTTTGTGGCAATTAAGGCTCAATGCACTCTCATATCCTGGACTAAAAGATTATCGCTCCTTGAAATGTATTTTAAAATTAAAGTAACTTTTAAGATAAATATGGAATAAGAACACCAAAATTTATGGTGTTTATTCCTTTTTATATGTTAATATATTAACATATTTACATATATATATATATATATATATATATATGTATGTATATATATATATATATATATATATATATATATATATATATATATATATGTATATATATATATATATATATATATATATATATATATATGTGTGTGCATATATATATATATATATATATATATATATATATATATATATATTTTTTTTTTTACGTCAAATAAGAATAATAATATGTTTGTGAATGAATCGTGAATTTTCTGATCATATGACTTGATAATCACATGAATTTTTAGGATGGGTTTGTGATGTCATGAATCAGGAAATGTATTTAAATGTTCTTTTGAATGCCTTTTACTTGTCTGAAGAAAGTTCATTTTATTTATGTGAATGAAAGTGCTCACATTATAAGGTTTTTAAACTATAACTTGGATTATTGGATTATTTCCAGCTTCGAGGTGCCTGGATTCCTGTTTTGAATTAGTTGCTTGTGTTTCTTTCTTCACCATCTCCTTTTAACCTTTATTGATTAATGTTGCATGACATCTGGCATTTACACACATGGATAACTGTCTAGGAGTTCTGTTAACTTACCTATTTACCCTGTTTATTTACTGTGTGCAATTTACATGAGCAGAACACAAGTTTGAACCTTAATCTAAGTATTGCACTGCATTTATTTCTGACATATGTTCACATATTATTTACTACCTTAACTTTTAGCAGTTGACTGGTGTCAGATTAGAGCAGACTAACAGTGACTACAGGGGGTCAATATTACATGATCAAACACTGAAATGTTCGAAAATGTAATAATTGACCCCTAAATGTCGAACCGTTGGAATGTCAAACGGTTCAATGGAGATCTCCGTACAGTGCGGGCATGGAAGTTTTCCATTGTCTGCACTGTAGTGCGATCTCAGAGTTGGTATATTTAAGTAGCAGGGAGTTTGGGGGATGCACGGGGGCTTTCCCCCTTCTTAGAGCATTTTTATGGTTTGGGTGTTTTATGGGGTTTTTTGCCATTCGACATTACAGTGTTTTGACATTTAGGGGTCGATTATTACGTGTTTGAACATTTCACTGTTCGATCACGTAATATAAATGCACTACAGGAATACTGAAAATTTGGTTTAAAATAAATTAGTTATCAAAGCACCAACTTCCGTTAACCATTATTGATTAATGTTGTATGAAATCTGTCATTTATACCCTTGGATAGCTGTCAAAGAGTTTTGTTAACTTACCCATATATGCTGTTCACTTATTGAGTGCAACCTACAGCATATTTCAGATAGTGAGCAGACCAGAACAGTGACTCTTAATCTGCATAGACCACATTAACTGATGGAAGCTATGCTACACAGTACTGTATGCTTATTTGCTTTAATTTGCTTTACCATTTCAGATAGGCAGTGACACATTAATAAAGATGTAAGATGTCCCAGGTATCTCATACCTGACTATTAATACTACAAACTCTGTAGTTAATTTATTGTATTATTGAGTTATGCATTAAGTTATTAATTTGATGATTTTCCTACTTACCACATGCTCACCTCATCCTGGCCAACTGCTCTGTATGGGACTAGACATTGTAAGCCCTCTCTTCTGCAGCTGTGGTAAGAGAAGCAAAGCATTATGCATACCAGTTTTGCACAAATTCAGCTTGTATATTTATAATTACTGGAAAGCATACTTACATATCTGAGGGGTGGGACCAGCCCTAGCCTCTTGGACCCAGGTGTCCAAGGCTCCCGTCTTCCTACTCCTCAGATCATTGTAGTGGTGATGATATTACTCACCAGTGTGGTGGATACCAATAGCACTGGTAAGATCCCTGGCCAAATTATCCCAGGTCTCAGACTTACACTCTGAGCCCTGGTAGTCTCCCAGCATCAGCCAGGGTCCATAATGCTCTACCAGGACTCCAACAAAAACTCTGGACTCCTGCAATGTCCACTTTTGCACATGAAAGCACACTCCCTGACCTACAGCAGCAGCCATATCCACAGCCAAGGTAAGACTCCAAAGAAGGATGTGAAATTCCAGTCTATATGCCTTTAAATAGGTGCATTCCTGCCCTTGCATGTCTTACTGTAACGTTTAAAAAAGTGCTGCATTGCTAAGCATTGTGCAAACTCACACAAATCATGATTAAGTGGAGCTTAGCAATGCACAAAGCGGAATAGACCATTGACCATGTTTAAGCACTGCTTAGCATCGTGATTAAGTGGAGCTTAGCAATGCACAAAGCGGAATAGACCATTGACCATGTTTAAGCACTGCTTAGCATCGTGCAGGTTTTCTAAATGTAACAATTTTTTAACTTAAACTAAACTGACTTTTCAGTCACCTCACACATTTTCACAGCAATATATGTAAAAGTATGACTGCTCAGGACTCAAACCCAGGACCTATTACACTATAGGACATGACTCAACTTATCTAGCCACAGGTGGGCATTGCTAAGCACAACAAAACTACAACAATTGAATACATCCGGTTTCTATTTTTAGATATTTAGCAAATATCTCCTGTATATGTAAGCAAAGTTAAGCATAGCTAAGCAACATGCCACATTGCCCAAACAAGTACATGAAAAAAAATTATTAAAATTGAATACATCCAGTCTCTATTTTCAGATGTCTAGCGGATGTTTACTGTATAAATTAGCAAAGTTAAGCATGGCTAAGCAACACGTTGCATTGCACAAACACGCACACAGGAAAAGAAATCTAAATTTAATACATCCAGTCGCTGTTTTTAGATGTTTATCAGACATCTGCTATATATGCAAAGTGAACCTCAGCAGTTAAGCAATGCGCCATGCCACTGAAACAAGCACATAAACATACAAAATTGCAATTTAATGAAGTAAACTATATTAAATGAAAGCCCAAAAAGCAAAGGTATGGCTCCAAACTTCAAAAATCTGTTGAAATACGAATCCAAAATCCAAGAAGTTGATGTCAGCTCAGCTTTATTCACACAAGCGCTTTCACATATAGCTTCGTCAGGTGCATAATACATGCTGATTAGAACACCTATTTATACTAACAGTTAATCATGTGACAAAACCTAGATGCAAATAATTAAAGTGAACATGCAGCTAAAAAATGTCATAAAAATTTTTTATATAAAACATTGAACAATATTACATACTCATGTATACATACATAAATATAAAATAAATGTTGTTAAAATAATTATAATTACTTCCTCAAAGACCTTTTCTGTAATGTTGGTTTAATAGGAACATGGTCATTTAGACCATGCCCACAGTTGGCCCTTAATCTAATAATCCAACTTGCTTCTAACTCTTCAGTTCTATGTCTTACATTACCCCTTCTCACAGACTCGAAAGTTTTAGCTAGTACTGAGAACATAAAAACATGTTTTATATCTGTTTGCATAACATGCTTGGCAAGTGCATTAGTACCATTCATTCTCTTAATGTTATATAAATGCTCTCTAATCCTCTCTCTAAGACTGCGGTCAGTCTTACCTACATAGCATTTATTACATAGGGTACAGACTGCAAGATATACAACATGCATGGTGCCACAATCAGCACTAGTAATAATTCTGTAAAATTCACCTGTATCTAGATGTTTAAATTCAGAAGCTGTGGACACATAACTACAATAATTACATGTCCCACATGGTTTGGTGCCCAAATTATTGGTTAAATATTCATTCTGGGATTTATGACATAACCTAGACTTTAATGATTTCATATTCTTAAAAGAATATTGAGGTTTTGTACCAACCAAGGCCTAAATGTTGTCATCCGTCATCAGAATGCCCCAATGCTTATTTATAATTTCTGTATACAATTTTACATCTCCAGTATAATGCATAGACATTCTAAGTCGATTATCAATGGTTCTATTCTTTTTACTAGAGTGTTCAGAAAAGTAGGGTTTAGCTATGGTGGATCTCACAGCATCTATGGCTGCAGAGTTCTTCCTCACCAATCCCTGTTCGTAACCCCTAGCAACCAAATCCAACCCAATTTTAGTTTTATGATGCTCATAGTCTTCATCTAGATGTAAAATTGTATACAGAAATTATAAATAAGCATTGGGGCATTCTGATGACGGATGACAACATTAAGGCCTTGGTTGGTACAAAACCTCAATTTTCTTTTAAGAATATGAAATCATTAAAGTCTAGGTTATGTCATAAATCCCAGAATGAATATTTAACCAATAATTTGGGCACCAAACCATGTTTGACATGTAATTATTGTAGTTATGTGTCCACAGCTTCTGAATTTAAACATCCAGATGCAGGTGAAATTTACAGACTTATTACTAGTGCTGATTGTGGCACCATGCATGTTGTATATCTTGCAGTCTGTACCCTATGTAATAAATACTATGTAGGTAAGACTGACCGCAGTCTTAGAGAGAGGATTAGAGAGCATTTATATAACAATAAGAGAATAAATGGTACTAATGCACTTGCCAAGCATGTTATGCAAACAGATATAAAACATGTTTTTATGTTCTCAGTACTAGCTAAAACTTTCGAGACTGTGAGAAGGGGTAATGTAAGACATAGAACTGAAGAGTTAGAAGCAGGTTGGATTATTAGATTAAGGGCCAACTGTGGGCATGGTTTAAATGACCAAGTTCCTATTAAACCAACATTACAGAAAAGGTCTTTGAGGAAGTAATTATAATTATTTTAACAACATTTATTTTATATTTATGTATGTATACATGAGTATGTAATATTGTTCAATGTTTTATATAAAAAATTTTTATGACATTTTTTAGCTGCATGTTCACTTTAATTATTTGAATCTAGGTTTTGTCACATGATTAACTGTTAGTATAAATAGGTGTTCTAATCAGCATGTATTATGCACCTGATGAAGCTATATGTGAACGTGCTTGTGTGAATAAAGCTAAGCTGACATCAACTTCTTGGATTTTGGATTCGTATTTCAACAGATTTTGAAGTTTGGAGCCATACCTTTGCCTTTTGGGCTTTCATTTGATTTTTATCTTTTAGCAAAGGTTAGCTGTTAAACTGGTAACAGTTTTTACTTAAGTAAACTATATTGTACACCTTTCAGTCCAGGTTAACAGGCCAAAGGGTATTGTGCTGTGCATACCAACTGTCCAGAAGTTTTCTGGACGGTCCACAATTAAGGGACAGCCTGCAAAGTGTTGCTTACCTGGATTCAATATCCATGTTGCTGTGATCTCCCTTGGCAAAATGCCATAACTGATATGCATGGAATGCTGTTGAGGAGGAACTGTCCTTTGTACATGATACATTCAGTGTAGGCTCTACACGGAGCCTACATGGACTTTTATGAATCCTGGGGATAGTCTTAAATAATCATATTTCAGTAATATGGGAAGTAAAGTCAGTTGTAAACAGAAAAATTAGGCTAGACCACGTGAAAAAATGTAGGAATTCAGGAGCAGTAACATAAGTTCAGTTTAGGTTTTCAGATCATATTTATATTTTATTTTATTTCCCCTTTCGTCACTGGGTTAGTCCCACTAAGCCAATGACATTTTTTCAGGGGTGATACAAGTTGGTGTTCATACTAATGAGAGAATATTTGGCCAAGGCATGGGGAACTTTCCCTACCCTTTTCAGTAAGTGCCATGGGATCTTCTATATCCCTCTGAGCTCCCACCAACTCAGACTGGGCCACAGTTTAATGTTTCATTTTGATAAGAGATTAGAAACCATTTTTTGTAGTTTTTATCCATACAGTAAACAAGTTTGAAGGAGAAAAGCTACTACAGAGAGTTACGGACTTTGGGTTTATACTGCTTACAATATCAAAAATATGGTGATGATGTAAGTTTGACTGTATGGTATCTTATATGTTGTGCTATTTCCAGAACATGGGCATATAGGCAGTCGTAGTGGTAACTGGGCTAAGGGAGTATTCTCCCAGGTTATAGCTACTATAGTTTAGAAGTAAGAAAGAAGTTAAATATCAGATATAATTTTAATGATTTGAAATGTACTCCCATATAAAATCAGAAGTAAACAAAAATCATTTTAAGACAAACTTGAACATATAATATTAGACACATTCTGCTAAGAAACAAACTAATTTCCATAAAGAAAAGTTGGCAGTTGGCCTGCATTTTGTTTAATTAATGATTGCTTGCCTGTAAAGTGTGTGGGGCTATGTTCTGGTATGATTTTACAACCAAATTTTGATTTTGATACTGCGAAGATTGGAGGAAGATGGGTCGAAGGCTGCGAGCCTAGTTAAATAGATTTGATAAATAATTCTATCAATTGTATAAATAAATATAAAACACAGGCTTGTGTTTTTAAATGAAAGAAAACACTGTAAAATGTGAACTTCAACATTGTTGCAACATTGCCATCTGCTGTAAGGAAAACCAAGCCAAGCATTTCAAGTGTGTCATTTGAAGTTGAAAAGATCTTATGAATCTCTTTGATGTTTTACAAGTCGGCTCCAGTGAGTCTGAATGAAGGTTTCAGGCCCATTGTTTTAAGGTTAAAGTTAAGGGCCAGAATTTACATGTGGAAGGTGCTTTATTGCTCTGGTTTCTGCTAGAATGTATATGTGAAATGCCTTTTATTGTTGTAGTCTCCTGAGCAGGTGTTAGCTTGCTAAATAATGCAGTTTGTGGCCTGGGAACTCCAGACTAAGTGTCAAAATGATGTAATTTGGGAGGGCCTTAGAGAGCTGTTGGTTAGTGTTTAAAAACTATTGTTGAGTGAGAGAAAAAGAAGCATTTTGATCTTGGACATCTAACACAGCACTGCTTATTCTTTATGTATGTAAGTAGGATTATAGCACTGTGATTTCTCTTAGGAATAGTTAAACCTAGAAGAAAGTTAGATTAAGTATTTTTCTTTGAAATAAGATCTGTCCTACTGTATTATTTTAAGTTTCTGTGTGATCTCTGAACTCTTAGATATCTCTGTGATGTAATAGTAGTGTCCTGTGTTTTAATTATTTATTATTAAATATCTTAAAAGCTTTTACCTGTGGCTGGTTTGTGTAGAGATAAGCTCTAGAGTACATTGCATATTTATAGAGTTCATTGTAATAGGCCACTCTAAAAATAAGCCATAGACTGAATAGTCACATTACCAACTGGATAATAATACTGCACAGTAATAATTGGACACCCTTTCAGGGGCTTTTGGGTAGCTGATAGTAATATTAGCTGGTGGTGGCAGAAATTACTACCGTATAGTCTGGGTAAAGGGGCACAGCTGAAGAATCTGTGTCAGCCTTTCCCAGGAGTGTCTGTGAAATTGTATTAATGCTTATCTCAAAGTGTGGGTGTGTGTCAGCTACCTGGGCAGGAACACAAAGCACTGGTTGGACAGAGAGGGTACTGGAGGTTAGCCTGCCAGCTAGGCTGAGATCTGGACCGTATAGCTATGACAGTGGGGAGTATTATTGGGGACCTGGTAAGCAAGGGAGCAACCAGCCCCAGACTGACTGTGATCTCTGTGTGCACTTAAGAGAAATTGTACTTTACTGTGTGTATTAGTTATCCTTTCCTCTTCTAGGAGACGACCTCCCTGGTGTTGGTGGTGAGGACTGAGGCTTCTTGCTGGGTCAGGGCACAGTCGTCACATATGCTATATTGAAATAACTCATTTGCACTGATTGATTATGTACAATATATTGAAATGCTATTCTCAAGTAAGAAAGCATATGAAAGGATAGCCGCAGGTGTGTGTGGGGATGTATGCATGCATACGATACCTCAAAACTTCCTAACACAAGAAGTCTGTATAAAGCCTTAAGGGGGAGGCAAAGACCCCAAAATAGGGACAGATTTAAAATATTATTCTCATAAACATAATGCTTTCACTTTAAAACCTGTTACCCTTCTTCCTCATTTGAGTTTTTTGATTAACTTATTTTTAAAAGATGCTTAGCGTCACGTTCCAATTCACCAAGGTTTTAGGCATTTCTTAATCACATTATCAGTTACCGGTCTTGAAACAAAAAAGTCCAAAAACCACAAAATCCAAGAAAACAGTCAGCAAATGGATTCCTCTCCAAAAATATTTATTGCAGATATACCAAATCACACGGAAAGCAAACAAAAACTCCACCAAGTGAGGATTAAGTCACCATAAGCGCTTTTGTCCCCAAAAGTACACATTAACATGTAACGTCATCAGATGGCAGCAAAAATACATCATATCCTTTAAATACATTTGTTGTGTGACATCACTTCCCCCAGAAAGACAGATAAAGAAAATAACCACAACTCATGCATTTTAAAAGTCAGCAATTATGAATAATCAGACCATAAAAAATATATATGTATGCATCCTATAAAGCAACATTTTTAAAAAATATATGTTAAAAAATGTATAGTAGAAAGTAAAAATAAAAAATAAAAAGTTAATTAAAATACATCCTACAAGCAACATATATAGCACTACCATTTAAAACCACTTAAACAGCTCTGTGCTTTCCATTTGCTCAAATACAACCAGCAAACCCAACAGGGAAAACCAGAATAGAAAACCTATGTTAGTCATCTATGCAGTGCTTTTAGTTTTAGTAAACTAGAAATAGAAACACTGTCACTAAGACCTGGCCAGTGTGTAGCATTCAAATGGAGCTGCCACACTAGTTCCGCTTTTTCTAATAAGTACTGCCCCCCCCTTTCTGAACAAGGTATTATATCCAAAATGAAGAATTTAAATGTGTGGTCTGGGAGTTGTGTAGTATGCCTAGCAAGGGCATTGAATTCAAACATATCCCTGATGTTCCTTACATGCTCACTTATTCTGACTAAGTTTTCATTTGTTTTTTCCTATATAGAAACAAGGGCATGTATCGCATATTGCACCATACACAACCCTCTCAGTATCACATGAGCCCTTAAATCACAACCTTAGTTTAATATTATTGATTTTAACTTCATTATTCTCAAAAATAAAGGAACAAAATTTGCATCTCCCACATTTATGAGTGAAACCAAATCCTGTACTATTCACATTACACTCCAATATATTCTTTAGATTTCGACTCCTCTTATACACGCAAATAGGTTTAGCACCAATGGAACCCCTAATGGCACTATCACTCTTTAGAAATTCCCAGTTTTTAGTCAAAATATTAAAACAGTTTTAGAGTCATAAGCAAAGGTAGTAAGAAAATACACTTTTGATGAACCCCGATTAAAGGCCATATTAAAATTACAAATAGCTTCTGTGGATGTGGCAGTATGGACCCCACCTATAACACCCTGATGTGATCTGAAAGTATCAAGGTTTGATGGAAAAGTACTGGTCTGTGGATCTAAAAAAGGCTGAAAGTGGCCATTCCTTCTTTTTTCAACTACTTCACCCATGATATTTTCGGTGAGTTCCCTGGGGTAACCCCTCTTACAAAACATGCGTTTTAAGTTATTACATTCTATTAAAAAGTTGTCCCATAAGTTCACCATTCTGGCCGCTCTAACAAATTGGCCCTTTACCACCCATTTTTTTTTTGAGAAAAGGGGTGGCAGCTCGTGAAGTGGAGAAAACTGTTAGAATAGGTCTCTTTTCGGTGTATTACAGACACAAATCTATTAAGTACATAGTCTGTTTTCAGCAAAACATCCAAATATGCTATACTAGTCTCTTCAATGGTGTGGGTAAATTGTAAAAAAGAGGTGGTAGCATTTATGTAATCCAAAATTTAATGGATTAGGTCCTTGGGCCCCTTCCATAAAATAAAAATGTCATCAAGGAAACGTGAGTACATGTGGCAGTGTGGGAAGAAGGTAGACTGTGTCAAAAACCTCCTTTCCCATTCTGACATAACAATGTTAACATATAACCCACCACATGCCACACCCATGGCCAACCCTTGAGCTTGTAGGTAGTATTTCTTACCAAATAGAATAAAATTGTTACGCAGCACCAAGTCCAATAAATGTACCAACATTATATACCTATCATGTGGTAGACCAACTGAAAGAAGATAGTCAAAAAAAATTCTGTACCTATATTATGTGGAATTACACTATAAAGATCCTTCACATTGATTGTAATCAAAATATATGATTTATCAAACTTGGTTTCATTTATCTTCCTCAAAAAATCACAGGAATCTTTACACAGCAAGGGTTCCCTTTTAAGAAACACTTTTAGTTCAATATCTACGAACCTTGCCATAGGGTGTGTAATGGAAGCCCTCACACCCACAATAGGGTGCATAGGGGACTGGCATAAATTCTTATGCATCTTGGGAATCCCAAAGATGACTGGTGTAACCGGAAAATCAGTAGACAAAAAATGTAATTCATCTATAGAAATAAGTATTTCTATAAATAGGTCTTACAAGTGGCCCCTAATTTTTCTGTAAGCCCCATTCAACTCATTTAAGGAGCTTTCTATATATGTAGGGGTGTCAATGATTTCATACATTTTCCTAATATAGTCACTTTGATGCATTAATATAACACCCCCCCCCCCTTGTAGGGTTTCATAGCCCTTATACGTATGTTATTAGCAAGTAGTGATAACTCAAAACCTTCTTCCTCACTTAAATTATTCTTAATCATAGAGGTCAAACCACATTTCTGGGTGCAGTACGCTCTGATGCCAATTTCACAAACTTTTTCAAAAATGTCCAGCAAGGGGTGTAGAGGGGTCATAAGTACTAGAGACTTTTATTGGGGGTATAACCTTCTCAACTCCCTGAAAGACTACATGCAGATTCAGTTTTCTCACATATTATTTGAGGTCCATAATACTATCAACTACATTGACTGATTTAGAAGGTATAAAAGAAAAACCTTTTGCCAATAGATCACACAGGTGCACATCTAACTGCAATTCTGTAAAATTATAAACTTTAAAATCCTGTGTGCTATTGACACTCACTGACAAGGGGGGAAAATGGAAGGCATTAACCATAGTTACAGTGGTAGAAGGTATACCACAATCGACAATATCAGACTCAGAAAATGTCAAACCAGGAGGTATTAACCCCCCCCCCCTCCAGGACCTCTTGTAGTTCCCTCATCCCAGATGGGGTTAGTTGTTCCTGTAACTCAGCCCCTGTGTTTGGACCAAATTTTTGACATTGGCCATCCATTTGTTCTGGATGCACTCCAAACTCCTTAGTGGAGGGTACTCTTCCTCCTCTAAAAAAGAGTCATTCAAGCCATTAGTATCTTGCTCATGTTCACCAAAATCAACCCCGTCAATGTGAAATTGTCTACTAGGGTACAACTCCTGTGAACGGGGAGGGAGTGGGTAGGCATTGTCTGTTCCATATTCATCCACATCCCTTAAGATCATTTTCCTTTTCTTTATTACCTCCATTGTTTCCTCTATGGTACGGAAAATGCAGGTGTAATTAAACTGGTTAACAGGAAATTATATGTCTTGTGTTATTTTCCTGTCCAAATCCTTTGCTTCATGACACAAGTTGTCAGGATGCATATCATTGTATTTAATGACTGCTTCCATATATTCTGTACCAAAATGGTCAAACAGTTTAATTAAATCCCTATGGCAGGGAGAGTTAGCAACAAGGCCAGTCAGATAGCGCCACATCCTTAAGCCTTTAGGGACAATTTTTTTTTTGTTTATACATTCCCTAAAGTAACAGTTATCCATTTGCAAGCACTTAATCTTGAATAACACCCTGTCCAACTCATTTAAACCATTAGAAATGGACTGATTAGGTGTAACATTACTGTTGAAAGAATCAAGACACTTGCCACTGTTGAGCCAGTCAGTTAAAGAAATATCTTTGTGCATGTTTACCCATGTATTAACACAAGAATCTTTACTAGAACAAGCATTTGCTCCATTTAAGTCACTGACCTGATTTGTTTTAACCATAGGACGAATGTTTTTGCTATGTTGACAAACGTTCAAAGCTCCACTCAAATTAGTGTCCATATCATCTAAGACAGATGAAAGTAAGCTTGTAGGAGTAGGATGCAACGATATTTGTAAAAGCCGTGAAAGTGAAAGTTGTTCAATATGCTCCATTCGAGCCATTATTTGATGAATCAAAACTGTTAAGTCGAAACCGGACCCAGAAGAGCCAGAAGAACTGATAGAAAGTGAAATATCATTAGTGCTTCCGCCTTCCATTAAATTAGACACAATTGACTGTTCAGTCCCAATACTCAAGGCATCCATCATGTTAAGTGTGTCAGCAACCAAGAAACGAAACAAAATGTCCAAAAACCACAAAATCCAAGAAAACGTTCAGCAAACGGATTCCTCTCCAAAAATATTTATTGCAGATAATCCAAATCACAAGGAAAGCAAACAAAAACTCCACCAAGTGAGGATTAAGCCACCATAAGCTCTTTCGTCCCCAGAAGTATACATTAACATGGAACTTCATCAGATGGCAGCAAAGATACATCATATCCTTTAAATACATTTGTTGTGTAACATCACTTCCCCCCAAAAAGTCAGATAAAGAAAATAACCACAACTCATGCATTTTAAAAGTCAGCAATTATGAATAATCAGACCATAAAAAATATATATGTATATATGTATGCATCCTATAAAGCAAATAATCCAACAAAATTTCACAGGATACTTTCTCCTTGAAAAGAACTAGACACCAGGCAGGGTAAGGTTATAAGTGCTTTCATTCCCTTTATTCACACTCAATACAAACGGAACTTCATCAGATACAAAACCTTACACACTTCCCCCCTTTTTTATATACAATTCAATTGATTAATCACAATTAATTAACTTAAATGAATTACTTAGTTAAGTGTGCTCTCAAGTTAAAAACACATTAATATGTTCTTTAAAAATATATAGCTGTGTATAATACATGAAAAATTCTCCTATAAAAACACATATATAATAAACAGGTGGTGGGAAAACCACCACCACCACAACCATTCTACCAATGGTAAGGCCATCTCAGTTTGTTGTTAATGACAACTTGAAGTATTTTTCTAACTGTTCTAGTACTGAGGTGATGCATAAGACTGTTGGTGATAAATTTGTGGGGAAGACCGATTATACAAGAATCCAGAGTAAAACAAATGAATGGTCACCTGTGTTTGGTAGAAATGACAGCACTGAGTGTTATACTGACTTTCCTTGTACTATGGTGTTTCAAGAGCCTGTTGCTGATACCTGGGACATTGGAAATGGACTGAATACTATAAATGAAAGTTTTAGTAATAATGCCTCATTGTTACAGTATGCTGTAGAATGTAATGATTTATCTAATGAAACATGAACAACAGGCATTAACAGAGTTAATGAGGAACCAAGAAGTAAGAATCATGAAGCCTGATAAGGGGGGAGGGGTAGTTGTAATGGAACGTTATGACTACACCACTAGAATGATGAAATATTTGAATGACAGTTCCTACTTTAGTGCAGTATCACTGAATGAGGTTAACATCTTTCATGCTAGATTAGACATGATTTTGGAAGAACTCTTCCAGGAATATACCTTCAGTGAAGATGAGGTGAGATACTTAAAGGTGAACAGTCCTGTAACCCCAGCCTTCTTTGGGATCCCCAAAATTCATAAATCATTAGGGGATCCACTGATGAGACCCATAGTGACAAGAGGTGGGAGTAAACCAGAACCTTTAGCAAACATGTTAGATTTCCATTTAAAAGGATTTTTTGAGGATAAGAACTTATTTGAAAGGAAGAGAGATAAAGATAGGATTCCATTAGGTAATATGAGGAAATGCAATGGCTGCAGGGAATGTAGGTACATCTATGAATGCAGGAATATAGTGATAGAGGGTCACAATAGAATAATTCCAGTGACAGGGAATTATAACTGTAATACAAAAGGAGTTGTCTATGTGGCCTTGTGCCAGTCATGCTGTGCATATTATATAGGAAAAATGAAAAACAAGTTAAAAAAGCGAATTTACCAGCACATTTATGCAATTAAGAGACAAGACAAAACAAATGCCTTATTTAGACACAGCATAAACTGTAAGGATTTTAAAAAAATTCTCTTCTGTGTATTAGAAAAAGTAGGTAGACAGGAGGTGGGTAACTGGCCCTGTTTTTTTAGAATACAGGAAAACACACTGGCAGGTTTTGTTGAATGCCACAGTTTTTCCTGGTATCAATGATAAGATTTCTCTAAGGAGTTTGCTTCATTTAAAGGCAGATGAGATTAGATAAAAATGTTTTAAGTGGTTGAACATAGAAGCAATTAAGTTAGCATCTAAAATATGTATTGTTATTTATAAATATATTTTCTTAACAGATGAAATGTTTATTGTATGTGTGTTTTCATAGGAGAATTATTCATGTATTATACACAGCTATATATTTTTAAAGAACATATTAATGTGTTTTTAACTTGAGAGCACACAACTAATTAATTCATTTAAGTTAATTGGTTGTGATTAATCAATTAAATTGTATATAAAAAAGGGGGGAGTGTGTAAGGTTTTGTATCTGATGAAGTTCCATTTGCACTGAGTGTGAATAAAGGGAACGGAAGCGCTTATAACCTTACCCTGCCTGGTGTCTGGTTCTTTTCAAGGAGAAGGTATCCTGTGACATTTTTGTTGGATAATTTGCTTGTATGTGTTTTGCTATTGTGATATCCTATAAAGCAACATTTTTAAAAAATATATGTTAAAAAATTTATAATAGAAAGCAAAAATAAAAAATAAAAAGTTAATAAAAATCCTACAAGCAACATATATAATACTACCATTTAAAACATCTTAAACAGCTCTGTGCCTTGCATTAACTCAAATACAACCAGCAAACCCAACAGGGAAAACCAGAATAGAAAACCTATGTTAATCATCTATTGCAGTGCTTTTAGTTTTAGTAAACTAGAAATAGAAACACTGTCATTGAGACCCGGCCAGCATGTAGCATTCAAACAGAGCTGCCACACTAGCTCCGCTTTTTCTAATAAGTACTGCCAGGCCCTCCCTTTCCGAAAAAGGTATTATATCCAAAATAAAGAATTTAAATGTGTGGTCTGGATGTTGTGTAGTATGCCTAGCATAGTACAAGTTCCCTGTCTTACCCTTTGGAATACTGGCTGCTCCAAGAGTATTCATAAAGTGTCTAGCTCCTGTCATAGCCTGTTGTAGGCTAGACGCTATCCACATTTTCCATATTTAGTTGAATTATTTACCTTTTCAGAGTCTGTTTCAAAGTGTCAGGAATATCTCAGTTGGGTAGAGATCTACTGCACAGGCTAGGATTCCAAGAAAGCATTCAAAAATATTTTTTGACTGCACCACAGATGATTTTGTTCTTGGGGTGTCTGCTGGACACCTCTGTACAAAGATCTTTTCTTCCACAGGAAAAAAATATATATTTAGATCTATTCCTGGATTCTAGTTCTCATGTCATCTATGATTCTCTTTATACCTATAGCAAGGTATAACAGGAGTAAGATACAATGTTATCTGAAGGTTCTTTGGTCTCAGCACCAACATCCATTACCTTTTTAGATTCCAGTTCTAGGATTTGTTAGAAGAGAAATCTCTTGGTGGAGACATCAGAATCCCTGAATTCAGGCCTCCCCTTCTCCCCTCCTAGTCCAAAGCATCAGTTTCCACAGACTCTGTGGAGTTTGCTTAGGGAGCAGTTTCAAGGGGGGTAAAAGTGCAGGATACATGGGACAAGTACAGCAACATAAAAGATATGCTTGTTCTTATCAACCACTCTACTGTCTGAATCACCTCTGGTCCCCAGGACTACTTCATGCTGTTACAGACAATACCACAGTGATGTGATATTTACAAAATCAAATGGGAATCAGATCTTACCCCATAGCAGTAACCACTCACTCATTCCCCCTTCTTTTTGGTGTGTTTTCATGTCAGTGTCAACATTTGTTTTTATTGCTCCTAACAATGCCCATTCAGGACAAAATTTCTGTCTCTCATTTGGCATGTAAGCTCTGAAGGGATTGATGCCCAAACCTGTTTTTTAATAAGTTCACCTCAAGCTGTCTAATGATTTAGGTGAGTGGAAAGTTCCCTGAAGCTTTGGAAGCTGGCTGGCTGCTATATCCTAACCAGGACATAACCTATATAGTTTAGGCTACTGCAAAAGTGATCATTCAAACATCTACTATTATCATAAGTTTACTAACACAACTGCACTTTATTACACTTGGAAGATGTAAATATTAATTTAAAATGAGAATTATCTGCCTTCAAAGCTGGTAGGATGTGAAATGGTATACTGTTTCTATTAAGATTAATTTATTCTTTAAAAGAATTTAAAAACAAATTTCATACTTTAACTAGCAACCAAATTCAAAGTCCGATGCCAAGGATGCAGGCTCCTTAATAACCTTCCCCGGGATACAGAGCCAGTAGCACTGATACATTGTAGCATCATAACTCTGTAAAGAAGAGCACTTGTCAGGTTATGTACTATCATAGAATATCATGGTACCTTGAGATACACTGTGAGAAAAACTGAAGTCAATGATAATGTGGAGACATCCATTGTAATTAGAATAAGGTGGCCAAACCAAGTGGGACAGTTTAACCAAATCAACTGTTAGATTTTACTCTCTTGTATGAAAAGAAGTTAGCAGTGTAGCCTAAATCCTAAATCCTACCCAGCTGAGCTTTTCTGGTAATAAGATGTCAATAAAGTAAATAAATAAATAAATGTTAGTCCAGTTAACAACTACTTTATGTAACCCACTCCAGTGACACAGAGGGATAAAGCCTGGATGTTGCCCACCTACCCAGGTTCAGTTAGTGGCTCTGGACACTGAGAAAGTAGCAGGATCCTGGAGGGTAGGGTACTCATTGGTGATGCTGCCGAAGTGGAGGCATGTTCAAAAAGGAAGCTGGCCTCTGACACAATCAACAAGTGGGGGTGGCAGGGAAAGGGAAGTGGGTAGAGCATAAAAAACAAAAAAAATACAATAAAATAAATTAAAATAAAAAGCACCAAATGGAAGCACAGATGACAGAGCCCCAGGACACCCATCCCCAGCAACACCTGGATACATCCAGAAAGTGTAGGGGGGGTGGGTAGTAGACCAACTATGGACATGGGGCACTAGGAGATGGGCCAGTACAAATGAGGTCCAAGGGGACCAAAACAAAAACAATTACTTTAAGTACATCCAGAATATGAAACATGATTTGACTTGCAGAACTTCTATTTTCATTTTGCATAATTATTTTACTGTGTGTGTGACTTAATGAATTATGTGGCATGCAAGTTGTCATGATGTATAGTGTTCTAGCAACATAGCAAATGAATTGTTATACATTTTTATATATATATATATATATATATATATATATATATATATATATATATATATATATATATATATATATCCTGTATATACATTTCATATCAGATGCCTTGTCTACCACAATACTTTAAATATTGACTCTTAAATTATAGTATTTATAGTTATTTTACCACAATGGAATTCTAGGCACATTTGCCCAGATGAGATTACAGTTCTGGCCTGTTTGCCCAAGTGTTCTCTAATATTACAAAAGCAGAGTACAAACACACTGCCAACCAGATGCGCCAGAAGCTATTGAAGTGTGGGAGGGGGTGGAGGGTGAGAGGGGTGCTTAGTGATCTAAAAAGGGCAATTTTACTACCATAGCATAGTTTCACTTGGAGGACACTTTAAACTTAGCAAGTTTCCATTTTGGTGTTTGAATTAGCATTTCCTGATTGGTCTTACCTATGCCCTGGCTGATAAGTGTATATTATCCCTAGTGAGAATAACTGTGATTATACCTTAGATAATTTGAAGACCCATGTAAGGGATATAACATTTAGGAACTGCCTCTATCCATTAGTGACACCCCTATTACCCATTCTTAGAAGCCATATCCATACATGTGACATCAAGGCCAAGCAATCACAGTTAGTAACCCCAGTATTAAACAGACCGCACTCTCAACCCATGTCTCATACACACACACATGCCTAGGCAACAGCCAATATGTGGTAGTACACTGCATAATGGCTAGTGATAGTAACTATGAGGTTATAACTGTGGGCTACAGAGGGCATGGCACACTTTCCATTTGTCCAATATGCACATACATGCATAGGTCTCAACCTCTTAAGTGGCCAATGTGGAACACAGACCCTAACAATGTGTGACAAATGGTCAAAATGTGGAACACCCTATTTTCGCACTGCGCGAAAATGCGCCATTGCCATGGAGCTTGGTAGAACTGTAACATTCAATACCACACTTCTCAGATCCAAAAACCTTTGATAATCTGCAATACCATAACCACACCATAAGTAAATGAAACAGCACTTAGAAAATGTAGTAAATGTGATTTTTATTTTTTGTAAACAGACATATTGCAATTCACACAAAGTTTAGACCAAGTTAAACATCCTATTCCTATCATATGTCTGATGTAGACTTACTGTAATACTGTATGCTGCTGTGGCTTTCTTGGCAGCCTCTAACACATGTAGTAAATGTGATTTTTATTTTTGTAAACAGACATATTGTAATTCACACACAGTTTAGACCAAGTTAAACATCCTATCATACGTCAGATGTAGACTTATTGTATGCTGCTGTGGCTTTCTTGGCAGCCTCTAAAACAGGTTTTGGCAGCTTAATATCACAGACATCCAGTTCTTCATTCATTTTAATTGCCAACAAAGAGTTCAATGTTTTTACACTCAGAGACTGACGCAGTTCAGTTTTCACTTTCCGCACCATACTAAATGCCCTTTCCGCTTGTGCATTAGAGTGTGGCAAGCAAAGTAGGCTCATCATCAGCTGCTTAAAGAGTGGCAGTTTCCCTTCAGTGCAAAGGTCCCTCAGAAGGTGTGCCCAGTACTGTGACACACATGAGTGGGGCCCATCTACTGGGCCTGTCAGATTCCCAGTGTCCTTGATCTGATATTGGGTGAACTCATCGATTAGTTGTTCGGCCTCAACATCATTTTCACATACACCCAGACGGAAGCCAACATCTCTGACCAGCCCTGAAGAAATGTCCAATTTTTTGGCTGGATTAATAAGTAATGCAGCGTCTTTCAGTAAGTGATCCTGCATGGGAAACTTTTCAGCATTTTCTGCAGCACTGCAGCATAAAAAGCTGCAACTTTTTTATAAAAGTTAAATTCAATGACTGTGCCAGCAATATCCTCCTCATGGCTGTTCATGTACTGCTTGACTTCATAGCCAATACGAAGTTCACCATTTGGTAGAACACAGCTACTGTCAGTCAACACTGACACATCACTGTGTTTGATTAGTCTGACAGCAGATGCAGGTCTGAGGAGTCTGCCAGCATACTGCTGCAGGAGTTTATGCACAGTGGCATGCAGTGTCAGCAGCTGACTTTCTCTGCTCTGAAGCTGTATGTTGAACTCCAGTAAGGGTTCCAGTGCATACTTAAGGAACATAAAAATCATATGCACTTCATGACTCTGCAAGTTTTAGAAATTAAGTCAATCTTAGCAGACCTTGGCTCTGCAGACAGAAAATATGAATTTAGAGCTGGCCACATGTCCAGGGTTCTGTTAATAACCTTACCAAGACTGAGCCATCTAGTAGGTGCATGTCTAATGATCTTGAGGGGTCAGTATCTGTGAACAAAGCAAATTCCTGAAGTTTTTGTTGTCTTTGTGCACTGGAACTGAAATGGCAATACAGATCTGATACAAGTTCTTCAACTGGTGAATGTAGTGCTTTTACAGCAGCCTTACTACAGAGATCTGCCAAGTGGCAGAGACACCCCATGTTTACAATTGTGGGCTTCACCTCCTTTAAACGAGACAGCACAGAATTGTGTTTTCCAATCATTGAGGCAGCATTGTCTGAAGAAAAGCCCACAATGTTGGAAACTGGAATGTTAAATTTTGTCAGGCTGGACATTAAAGAATTAAACATTGCTTGTCCAGTTCGGACACACATTCTGGCATATCAAGGAACCTTGTCACATTTTTGCTTGCCTTTTCATCAAGGTAACCAACAAGGATGACTAACAGTTTGTCATCTCCCATGTCTGTGCTTTGGTCCATATAAACACAGAATGGTGATTTCTGGCAGGCTGCTGCAGCATCATTCTGGTAATGAGGCCCCAGCACATCCCGTGCAATGCATGCTGGCTTTGTCGCTCCACATGTCATTTTACGGAGAACATCTTGATCCTCTCCACACTTCTTCATAAATTTCAGGATGTGTTCTCCTGCTGAAAATGATAAGTTGTGTTTAGCAAGGAGAGACACAAAACCAACCTCTGCCTCAACCACCTTTGTACTTGCTAAACTCTGTGGTCCAAAGAAATCCACCATAGATCTTCCAGCTGCATGCTTGCAATTCTGCCTGTGTTTCTCACTGTTAGCATGTCGTTGCAGGTCATGTCGGCCCCCATGATGGATTGTGAAATCCGTGTTACAAGACTTGCAGAAGGCAAATTTCACTCCGCGCCTACTCATAGAAAGCCAGTCAAAGGTACTTGCCCAGCTTGGCTGAAAAATTGTGTATCTTCTCTTCTTTGGGGTGAGAGCTGTATCTACATCCCTGTCCTCACTGCAGTCTGGGTAGTCTATACCTAGCAGGTTTGCAAAACAGTGGTGTTAGACAATGAAACAAATGGGACTAAGTGCAGAAAGGAAAATTACAAGATGTCCTCTCAATAGCAAAAATATAAGACAATAGGGCCATAACCTACCCATATCACTGGAAGTTTCCTGACTTTGCACCCTCTTCTCTTGCTCATCTCTGCTCCTTTTGTTTACTATAAAGGCTTGCATGCTTCACTTCCTTGCCTCAATGACACTTTCAATCCTCTGGTGCTCACTTGCCCACCTATCTTTATCCAAAAACAAAGTCAATTAGTTTCAGAGACGTACGAGGGTGACAAGCAGCAAAAACATACAAACACTTTAAAAACTGCTCTTAATAAACCTAGAAAGTTGCTACAAGGACCTGTCATTGCATACAGTCCCCCCCCCCAAAAAAAAATATATAACTCCTGGGTCGGTCCTCAACTGTTTGGCATCTACTTCTCAGAAGTCCAGGCCAACACGGAGGGACTCTGGCTGACCAAGTTCGCAGACGACTGCAAGCTGGGAGATATTAACTTTCTAAGTGATGCAGACATCCTACAGAAAGGCCTCATTGAGACAAATGACTGGTGTCGAAACCATGGCCTTAAGCTTAATGCCAAAAAATGCATCGTCACCACCTTTGGGAAAAACTCACTTCCCACTAATTACCAGATCGATGGAAGCCCACTGAAGGTGTTATAAGAGCTCTGGGGTTGATAGGAACCTCTCCTTTGACCAACACATTGCCACTGTGGTCAGAAAGTCATTCTATGTGGCACATCTCATTACCAAGGGTTTTGTATCTTCCCTCAGACCAGTCACAGAGTATAATGCCCCATTTGGCATGTACCTCACTAGACACATGCAACAGCTGGATAGGCCACAAAAGTACCTCACAAAGAGGATCCTAGGCCTTAAACACGTCTTACACAGACAGACTCAAAAAAAAAAAAAACTCCAGCTATTCTCTGTCTTATGTCGTCTACTTAACAGGCGATCTCTGCTTGACTTACAAAGCCATGTCTGACCCAGCTCTGTTAGAAATGCTGCATTTAAAGAAATCCCAATAGCTCCGCACAGCATGCTCCAGAGACCTCAACCTTATTACCACAATCAACAGAACATGCTTGAAAGACAGGTTCATAACCCAGAGACAGCCAATGCTCTGGAATAGACTTCCCATACATGTCAAGCAGAGCACCTCACTGGCCCTCTTCAAGAGAAATCTTGATGAGTGGATGGGAAATATAAAGTTCACCCAGGGGATCACTCCAGTGGCTCTACTTGACAGAGGCACTGGGAGCTAACGTTGGGTGGCACAATACCAGGACACTTCTATGGGCTAGGCTTGTAAAGGCCCCAGGGCCATTAGCCTAGTACACACCTATGAACAAGAGTAGAGGTCCTACTACAGAAAAGTGGAATACCAGTGTTAACATTCTTGGATTCACAAAATAAAAGTTTTTTCGAGTAAGTTAGCAAACAGCCTGTTATGTTAGCAGACATATTTTGAAAATTGAGCTACAGTGTAAGCCAGAATTCTCAGGACAAAATTAACAAAAGATGGTACGGTAAAACATCGTGTAAATTAGCAGAAAATGTTAAAATGAATATGTGTTAAATTATCTCAAAATGGAAAGCAACCCTTTGTAAATGGAATCACTTTCCCACAGAGTTTGAGAACATATAGTATACAAAAAAGCATTACAGATTTCCCACATTTTGAAATGAGCTTTTGTCTTCCAAAGCACCTAATGGAAACCTAAAATGCTCTGACTCCTGGACAAAAAAGCAAACTCTATTCCTACAATCCTTGTCAACAAGCATTAGAGTACTCTGTAAATCATAAAAACTACATTACATTTCACACGTATAGAAGCTTTATGAGAATAGAGCTGGTCTTCTACATTACCCAATGGAGTCCAAGTGAAAGAATGTAGTACAGGGACCAAGACAGGCACTTTGGCCTGTTAAACACAGTGCTGGCAAAGTGCTGCCAACAAAATGCGTTTTATATTCCAGCAAAGACCAGTTGTACATTTCAAATGTCCTTGATATTACAAGAAGTCCTTGATTTTGATTTATACTTTGTCCGATCACTAATAATAATAGCCAGTCGATAATACCATACTCTCTTGCTTTTTATTGTTCAGAAAACGCGTGTTGTAAAACCTTAAGTGAATTACAAAAATATTTTAAAAATGCCCCTGATATTGAGTCTTTGTACCTTTATTTTTGTTTTTAGCTAGAATTCTTGACCAAAAACTTGAGAAGTATGGCACCATTTATTTTTAACTAAATTGCATGGGTTGCAAAAATAGCAGATGCAGAAGGTTATTCATAATAATGTTCATAGGAAAAACTCCAAGAACCCCCTTATAATGTGGATAAAAATACAGCAACTGTACGGATGGAGAACACATTGGAAGTACTGCAAACCAGGGTTACCCATAAATGGTGCTTTTTCTTTGAAGAAGCCTAAGGGCGCATTTAACTGAAACCAAATATGTTGCATCTTTTGAGATTTATAAAGCACTCGTCTATTGGACACATTAACAGTAAACATTTCAATAGTTCCTCCACATTTTTTCACTTAATAACTCACAACTCTTAATCGCAAGGACTCATAAAAGAACATCATGATCTGGCTGTCCTAAATGAACCTTGATACAAACTAAGAAAAGAACCGTTAGTTATATACAAACGAAGGTATACTGTATCTGTTTATTTGGCCTTAACATTTTATTTTAAGCACAGACTTTACCTGCACTGAACAGAGGTCAGGTGCGGAGCAAACGCAAACGGACTTCTCTCGCCGTCGCCGACCAAGTCAGTCACCACCTCTCCTGGCAGGCACTGGGGCAGCAGGCTCCGTCCGACACCCGTCTTCTTCTCCCTTGATGAAATGTCTTCGATCTGGAAGGATTCTCTGTAACTCCGGCCTAGTATATTGACTCCAACTCCAAGTTCTCCACAAAGCAAAATTCCCTCCCGATTCCTGGAAGCCTTTTTCAAGCCATTAATTTGGCGAAAAGGCTTGCAGGAACACGATTGGTCTCCATTTGGGAGCTCTCATTGGCTCCCGTTCTCCGCATATTCTCTACTTGATTGACTCGTAGACCGAGTTTGCGATTGGCCGTAAATGCGGTCTACGAGCCAATCAAAATTAAAAATAGCAGCACAGCAGAGCTATGCATTGGTTTGTATACCGCAATGCCAATTGGCAGTAATTGCGGTACACAAACCAATCAAAAGCCTTGTAGCGGAGCCACAGCTGTTCAATGCGGAACAGCGGAACAGTGGCTTCGCTCTTCATTAAATGCGGTGCGTTCCGCATAATCCGGAGCACTTGGATGCTCTGCATACATGCAGACAGTGCACCTTCCCCATGTTCCCCAATGAACACTTAAAACACCTGTGTTGCCATCACATGTGACCCACAAAGGACATACCATGCCTGAGAACATGCCCTGTATTGACTGATGCCACTGACACCAGGGTATGCCATTAGCATGCTATCAATTTAGGTGCAGGGTAAACTTGCTACCCATTACCACTTCCCGCCACATGTGGACAAGACTGGCACATCTGATGATAATCTGTGTTCACAACATGGGCCAGACACTACAGGTACAGTTCCACATGTCACTGTACATGCATGTGGGAGGTGTACACATCCCAGACACTGTCCATGTCATGGACTAAGGAACACATACATGGCAAGTGATGCACAGCATTGGCCACACACACACAATAGTTATGCAGGTAACTAGATGGGGGATACAATACCCACCTATGTGGGCAAATGCAGACACTATAGCCCTGAGCCACAATACAGACCAACATCATGTGGGCTGATGCCAAGGTATACCCATCACCTAGCCTTGTGCAGCCATCTGGCACAGTCGACCACCACACTCCTGTGCAGACATACACCCATGCATGTCAGTACTGGCATCCTGTGTGTTTGTGTGGGTGTTGTATGGTGCATATTTTCACATCCACACTTCCCACAAACCCCATGGGCATACTGAAGCATGCTGTCTGTTACCCTTTGCCCATACAACCCCTGTATGACCTGTGTGATGCATGTGATACCTGCACAGTGATGTGTTGTGCCAATCTCACTACTAATGAGTTGTATTCCTGGCCCTGCCAAGTGTATCAATGTGTGTGTGTGTCCCTGTGATAGTGTGGCTGTGTTGATTCTGGCACCTGTTCATGCGGACAGGCACATGTACGTCACATACCATATAGCTACCTTATCCCTGTTGCAGATTTCACTCACCATCACATACATGTTCTGAGGGCTCCACAAGAGGTAACCCATGTGGCGCATCCAATAACTGCATAGAACTGTGATAGCACTACATAGTAATCAGGGATTTGATATCCTGTGCTGGTAGGTGTGAGACACAACATGTTTATGTTTTACTCTCCCACCACTCCCAGACTTGTCTTTGCCTCTATCTGAGGTGTTACACCGTAACAGGTACAAGCATGCAAAATCTGAAGGTAATGCTACTCAATGCTAGAAGTCTAAACCTCAAAATGCACTCTCTCGAGGCACTTCTAAAAATGGAGAACATCGATATCTGTGCAGTAACTGAGACCTGGTTCAAGGCTCCAGAGAGCACCCCTGCAATACCAGGCTACAACTCTTACCACACTTTTCGGCCACCAAACCAGGACCGAAACACTAAAGGTGGAGGAGTGTCAATATTCACCAAGGATATTCACACCACCAGGCTAGTTGGCCAACACAATGTGTCTGAAATTCTCCAAGTGCAACTAACACTAGGTAAGACTGCAATCCAAATTGTAGCTTGCTACAGATCCCCACCATACCCCAAGATTCTCACTACACCTTTCTAAACATACTGGAAAATATTAAGATAGAACCAAACACCCTAATACTGGGTGATTTTAACTACCCTGCCATTAACTGGGAAAACTACTCATGTCCCAACACCTTTGCAACGGTTCTTGGAATTCATAAATTCCAACGCCCTGGATCAACTAATCCATAGTCCCACCAGGGGCTCCAATATCCTAGACCTGGTCATTACCAACATGGGAAATCAATGCTCCATACCTATGGTCACCCCTCGTTAGTCAGGTCTGACCATAAGCTAATCACCCTTAACATCCACATCCCACCCCCCCCAGTAAAGAAACCACCATAAAAACTTCTCCAAAGCCAACTTCATGCTACTCAAGTCAGAAGTGACAAACTTCATGACACCCATCCAGACGGGAACTGAAAGTTCAACTGCTGAATCCTACACTAAGGCACTGTACAAGCACATCCACTCATGCATGAATCGTGCCATCCCAAATAGAACCAAAATGCTCTCATCCAAAAAAAGGAAGCCAATCTGGTGGTCCCCTACCATAAACAAACTTTACAACAAAAGGAAGAAACTTTTGCAGAAAAGAGGAAAATCCCAGGATGCAAAAAACTCCCTTACTAGCCTCAGTAAGAAACTGAGATGTCTCATAAAATCCTCCAAAGCTAGTTACGAAAATAAAATTGCCAAAGATTCCAAAGACAACCACAAAGCATTCTATAACTATGTCAAGAATCTAAATGGCAATGCTCAGATCTGCTCTGAGCTAAAACAGAATGGCATTAAATATACTGATCCGAAGGATATTGCCAATATCCTGGAAGATCGATTCAGTGCCAACTTCACCCCCTCTCACCCCCTAAATGGCCCATCTCAATACCGGAAGATTGCCAAATTCCAGTAATAACGGCCACACAGGTACAAAACGCACTCTCTAAAGCCAAGAATACGGCATCCATGGGACCAGATGACATCCCGGGCTGTGTACTACATGAACTACAATATGAACTGGCACCTCACCTAAGTGTCATGTTTAATCATAGCCTCACCTCAGGTTTTGTGCCCACTGAGTGGCACAGAACTACAGTTATCCCAATCCCCAAGGGGGGATCCACCTTGGATCCCGGAAACTACCGTCCCATCAGTCTGACAAGCCTTATCTGCAAGGCCATGGAGCGTATTATCATGGAACTTATAAACAAAGACATTGGCAACCTTCAAACACTGGACCCCACCCAGTTTGCATTTGTGAAGGGCCGATCTTGTCTCCTGAACCTGATTGATTTCTTTGAATCAGTCTCCAGAGCCATGGACAAGGGTAAGGTGGTCCACACAGCCTATCTAGACCTTGCCAAGGCCTTTGACACCATCCCCCACTCTGGAATCATAGATAAACTTACTAAGTTGGGCATTAATCCCTAAGTCACCCAATGGGTTGCTAAATGGCTTACTGATAGAACCCACACTGTAAAAGTAGCCGACTCCAAATCCAGCTCCAGACAAGTGGAGTACCTCAGGGTTCAGTCCTGGGGCCGCTCTTGTTTGGCATCTACTTCTCCGAAGTACAGGTCAACACTAAGGGACTCTGGCTAACAAAGTTTGCAGATGACTGCAAACTGGGAGCCATTATTGAATCCCCAAATGATGTGGATACTCTGCAAAAGGGCCTTACAGAAACAGATGCTTGGTGCTAGAGCCATGGGCTCAAGCTCAATGCCAAGAAATGTATTGTTATCCCCTTTGGGAAAAAACATGTATCCATGAATTACCATATAGGTGGCAGTACACTAAACACAGAAAGTGTGATAAGAGACTTAGGGACACAGGTGGACAGTGGTCTCACCTTCGATAACCACATCGCCACAACAGTCAGGAAATCCTTCTATGTGGCACACCTCATCACGAAGGGCTTTGCATCCAGAAAAAAGGAGGTCATTGTCCCTCTGTACTCATCCCTCATTAGACCCATTATAGAATACAATGCCCCATTTGGTATGTACCTCTCAAGACATCTGCAACAACTGGAAAGGCCTCAGAAATACCTCACTAAAAGAATCACAGGCCTAAAGCAGATGCCCTATGCTGACCGCCTTAAAAAACTCCAGCTAAACTCTGTCGCATATAGTCTACTCAGAGGCGATCTTTGCTTAACATACAAGGCCATGTCAAACCCAGAGCTGATGGACATGCTACACTTAAAGAAATCCCAATCCCCTCAGAGCTACACGCTCCAGGGATCTAAACCTTGTCCTCACAATAAACAAAACATGCTGGAGGGATAGGTTCCTGACCCAGAGACTCCCCAGACTCTGGAATAGATTGCCCATACATGTCAAGCAGAGTGCCTCTTAGGACCTCTTCAAGAGGAACCTTGACGATTGGATGGGAGAAAGGAAATTCACCCCAGGGATCATGTCAGTCACCCTGCTAGACAGGGGTCCAGGAAAGTAAATAATGTGAGAAGAAATAGCCAGGGAATTGTTATGGCTAGGCTTGTATAGGCCCTAGGGCTGATAGCCTAGTACCAACCTATGAACCTATGAACCTATGAATCTGCCTCTTCCACTCCCTCTCTGGTGGAGTTGGAGACCTACTCATGCTTTGCTTGGCAGCAGCATGTGTTTTTTAAGTGATCCTCATGATCAGCTGATGGCCTCTTCATGAATTGCAGCCCTCCCCTAGCTGATTGCATGTGGAACAGCTGTGGTAACATTCTCATAGCCAATTGCATAGAAACACACTCCAATATTTAGGAACATCATGTTGGTGTTGGCCCTTTTCATTCACTGTGAACAGGCACTACATCTGTTTGGCAAACAGCATCTCAGATGGATTGAGGATTTACCTCTAACAACATACAAGAGGGGAATGTGCCTGACCTCACTGCAGACTGTAAGTGCTGCTATACTGCATTTGGAGTACTGTTGGTTTAACAGTGTGTGTGTGTGGATATGACTGTTCTACATGTCTCAATACCTGCCATGTCAGTTCCCATCTTTATGAGGAATCCCCATCTGCAGTGTCATCTGCAGACAGGGCAGTGTGTTGTGCCTTTGGTTTCATGTGTTACAAATGGAGCATCTATCTGTGGACTGTAGAAGGTAGCGTGAGGATTGAAGTCTGTAGATGGTGAAAGCCGTGACAGTTACTGACTTCTTATCCCTCATAGAACATATGTTGCAACAAACCCTGTTACAACAGTAAATGTATGAGGTTATTACAGCAACATGTCATTCTTGGCCATGTGTATGTATTTCCAGCCATAACTCTATCAACCATTGTACATATGTTGTTCATGAAGAGGTGCATATGTGCTGTACACCATAATTAGTGTCATCATATCTGATAACAAGCCAGTGAGATATCAGACTGCTACACATGTTATGTACAGTAGGGGTTATATTTGATGACATAACCAGGACATTCTGTGGATGTTTGTACAGTACTGAAGTCTGTGTACTTATGGTGAATGTCGACAGTGTGTGTATTGTTAATATGTACTTTAGCCTTTGTACAGACTGTGGTAGATGTCATTGGTCTAGATCCCATGCTATCTGATGTTACACGCTGCTTCACTGTATGGTACTGTAGTGGCGTACATGTTTGTAGGGCCATACACTCATAAGTCCCATACTACAGACAGCCATCAGACCAAACTGTGTAGCAGCCCAGTATATGCAGGCCAGTCTGTGAGTGGCACATATGAGGATGGTGTCGAACAGATAGTCCATATACTGTTATATTATGCTAGCTTAACATATGTGGCTGTAGCTGTGTTCACATTGGTTGTGGTTATGCACTTTCACACAGGTGTATCTTACCCTGTGCTGTGACATGCTTGTAGAGCCTGCTATATATGCAGATACATGTGCATTCCCCCATAGGAGATTTAGGCCAGTGTTGAGCCAGTCTGCCTGTAGCCTGCACAGTGCATTGTTACATGCCTAGCAGCTTAGTGTACTTACCCAGTGAGATGTCATGTGCAGACACTTGCCAGATTTACTGCTGCTGGGCCTCCCTTAACAGTCATGTATGTCAGACAGAGCAGTGGTATGCTATATAGATGTATGTAAATATCCTAATCAGTGGTATGTGGCCATGGCACCCCTGTACCAGTCGTTATTATGTGTCAGGCCAGACAGGGGTGTGTGAATGCATAACCTATGGTGGCAAGTGTATTCCAGTTGTTATGTGTTATACCCATCTATATGGCTGTCTACATCCATATTTTCAGGCATGGTACACATGTTTAGCACTAAGGGGTTATGTGTACACCTCTGGACTGTACAGAGTGTGTCAGAATGTCCACATATATTGGCCAATATCTCTGTTGCAGTCCACAGGGGCATTACATGCTAGCAGCAGTACTTTACTATGATGTCCTTAGGATGGCTGTCAGTAGCCAATGGCACACGTTATAAGCAGATGTGGCCTCCAGCACACACCATGTCTGTGAAGACAATCCCAATGTCAGTAGGAATAGTCTACTAATATACCTGGTATACATACCTAACATCCCCTTGCACTATGACTGTGGAACTATAGAGGCTGAGGTAGGGCTACACTCCATGTCCAGGACATATGGTGGAAATATATGTACATATTATTATCCTGATAGCCATATATATATATATATATATATATATATATATATATATATATATATATATATATGATTACACATGGGTAGTAGTTCCAATCACCACTGTCATAACAACCACCTACTCTAACCCTCTACAACATGTGGGCATGGTCCCTTTACATTGCCTGTGTGATGGACATCCTTCCTGTGTGTGGGCATCAGTGTTACAGACAGCAGGTAGCAATACCTCTTACAGGAGAACTGGCACACTCAGGGCAGCTACATATTTGTAGGAGGTTCAGGAACTACAGAGAGGATGTGAGTAGAGTTGTGTTATGCTTTGTATAGTACTGGTGTTACAAGGTTTGTGTGTACATACTACTTTACCTTGGAATGCTGTCTGTCTGCATAGCTGTCAATTGTGGGCCTATCCTCTTGATGGTCAGAGGTGTGCCTATCATGTGTTGTCTGTCCACCACACAGGTCCTGTGTCAGATATTCCACTGGCAGTGTGTTTGTTGAGTGCTATCAGTACATGGCTACATCCATTTCTATTTCTAACCTCAATTCCCTGACTAAGGGTATGTTGCAGACTACCCTGTAACACCAGCAACTTGCTTAGTGTATGGCAACAGTTCTCCACATTTGTGCCTGTGTTCCAGCCTCTGTCCTCCTCCTGCATACCAAGCTTTGCGCATATGACATGCTGTCGGGAGTTATTCCGTAGTGGGCTGTGAGTATATTACACTGCCATTGCTGCCATCAGTCCACTGCTGTTGTATCCCCCACACATATAGTAGGGCTGGGGTCATATATGTGTGGACGTGACCTACACAATACATGTGTGCTCTTATGCACTCTAGAGGCCAGTGTATGTAACAGTGGTATATGACCCTGTATTATTGAGTCTTGGGGGTCACCATAAATGACCTAGGCTGTTAAAAAATGTGGGGATATCAGTGGTGAGCTGCCTTAAGGTATCTGGATGTACAGTACAATATACTTCACCTATATTTACATTACTTACATAAATTGGATTAATGC